>NW_026776631.1:0-137627 GCF_030936135.1 Gavia stellata | reverse complement strand
TGACGATCGCCCAGTCGTCGAGAGGATCGCCGCGCCGCTCGCTTGCCCCGCCGTCGAGAGGATCGCCGCCCACTTGCCCCGCCGTCGCAGGTTCGCCGCGCCGCCCGAGAGGATCGCCGCACCGTCTGCTTGCCCCGCCGCCGCAGAGGATCGCCGCGCCGCCCCCTTGCCCCCCGCGACGAGAGCATCGCCGCGCCGCCCGCTTGCCCCCCGCGACGAGAGCATCGCCGCGCCGCCCGCTTGCCCCGCCGTCGAGAGGATCGCCGCGCCGTCCGCTTGCCCCGCCGTCGAGAGCATCGCCGCGCCGCCCACTTCCCCCTCGCCGCAGAGGATCGCCGCGCCGCCCGTTCCCCCGCCGTCGAGAGGATCGCCGCGCCGCCCGCTTGCCCCCCGCGACGAGAGCATCGTCGCGCTGCTCACTTGCCCGGCCGTCGAGAGGATCGCCGCGACGCCCGCTTGCCCCGCCGCCGCAGAGGATCGCCGCGCCGCCAGAGAGGATCGCCGCGCCGCCCGCTTGCCCCCCGCCGTCGAGAGCATCGCCGCGCCGCCCGCTTGCCCCCCGCGACGAGAGCATCGTCTCGCTGCCCTCTTGCCCCGCCGTCGAGAGCATCCCTCGCCGCAGAGAATCGCCGCGCCTCCACCTTGCCCCGCCGCCGCAGAGGATCGCCGCGCCGCCCGCTTGCCCCGCCGTCGAGAGGATCGCCGCACCGCTCGATTGCCCCGTCGCCGCAGAGGATCGCCGCGCCGCCCGCTTACCCCGCCGTCGAGAGGATCGCCGCGCCGCCCGCTTGCCCCGCCGTCGAGAGGATCGCTTGCGTCGCCCGAGAGGATCGCCGCGCCGTCCGCTTGCCCCGCCGCCGCAGAGGATCGCCGCGCCGCCCGCTTGCCCCGCCGTCGAGAGGATCGCCGCGCCGCCCGCTTGCCCCGCGGCCGCAGAGGATCGCCGCGCCGCTCGCTTGCCCCGCCGCCGCACAGGATCGCCGCGCCGCCCGCTTGCCCCGCCGCCGCAGAGGATCGCCGCGCCGCCCGAGAGGATCGCCGCGCCGTCCGCTTGCCCCCCGCGACGAGAGCATCGTCTAGCTGCCCTCTTACCCCGCCGTCGAGAGGATCGCCGCGCCGCCCGCTTGCCCCGCCGTCGAGAGAATCGCCGCGCCGCCCGCTTGCCCCGCCGTCGAGAGGATCGCCGCGCCGCCCCCTTGCCCCCCGCGACGAGAGCATCGCCGCGCCGCCCGCTTGCCCCCCGCGACGAGAGCATCGTCTAGCTGCCCTCTTACCCCGCCGTCGAGAGCATCGCCGCGCTGCCCGAGAGGATCGCCGCACCGCCCGCTTGCCCCGCCGTCGAGAGGATCGCCGCGCCGCCCGCTTGCCCCGCCGTCGAGAGGATCGCCGCGCCGCCCGCTTGCCCCTCGCGACGAGAGCATCGTCGCGCCGCCGGCTTGCCCCGCCGTCGAGAGGATCGCCGCCCACTTGCCCCGCCGTCGAGAGGATAGCCGCGCCACCCGAGAGGATCGCCGCGCCGCCCGCTTGCCCCGCCGAGAGGATCGCCGCGCCGCCCGCTTGCCCCGCCGTCGAGAGGATCGCCCCGCCGTCGAGAGGATCGCTGCGCCGCCCGCTTGCACCACCGCCGCACAGGATGGCCGCGCCGCCCGCTTGCCCCGCCGTCAAGAGGATCGCCGCGCCGACCGCTTGCCCCGCCGTCGAGAGGATCGCCGCGCCGCCCGCTTGCCCCGCTGCCGCAGAGTATCGCCGCGCCGCCCGCTTCCCCGCCGTCGAGAGGATCGCCGCGCCGCCCGCTTGCCTCGCCGTCGAGAGGATAGCTGCCCACTTGCCCCGCCGTCGAGAGGATCGCCGCGCCGCCCGAGAGGATCGCCGCGCCGTCCCCTTGCCCCGTCGCCGCAGAGGATCACCGCGCCGCCCGAGAGGATCGCCGCGTCGTCCGCTTGCCCCGACGCCGCAGAGGATCGCCGTGCCGTCCGCTTGCCCCGCCGTCGAGAGGATCGCCGCGCCGCCCGCTTGCCCCCCGCGACGAGAGGATCGTCTCGCTGCCCGCTTGCCCCGCCGTCGAGAGCATCCCTCGCCGCAGAGGATCGCCGCGCCTCCACCTTGCCCCGCCGCCGCAGAGGATCGCCGCGCCGCCCGCTTGCCCCGTCGCCGCAGAGGGTCGCCTCGCCGCCCAATTGCCCCGCCGTCGAGAGGATCGCCGCGCCGCCCACTTGCCCCTCGCCGCAGAGGGTCGCCGCGCAGCCCACTTGCCCCGCCGTCGAGAGGATGGCTGCGCTGCCCGAGAGCATCACCGCGCCGCCCGCTTGCCCCGCCGTCGAGAGGATCGCCTCGCAGCCCGCTTGCCCCGCCGTCGAGACGATCGCCGCGTCGTCGAGAGGATCGCCGCGCCGCTCGCTTGCCCCGCCGTCGAGAGGATCGCCGCCCACTTGCCCCGCCGTCGGAGGATCGCCGCGCCGCCCGAGAGGATCGCCGCACCGTCTGCTTGCCGCGTCGCCGCAGAGGATCTCCGCGCCGCGGGCTTGCCCCCCGCGACGAGAGCATCGCCGCGCCTGCAACGTGCCCCGCCGCCGCAGAGGATCGCCGCGCCGCCCGCTTGCACCGCCGCCGCAGAGGCTCGCCGCGCCGCCCGCTTGCCCCGCCGCCGCAGAGGCTCGCCGCGCCGCCCCCTTGCCCCGCCGTCGAGAGGATCGCCGCGTCGCCCGAGAGGATCGCCGCGCCGTCCGCTTGTCCTGTCGCCGCAGAGGATCGCCGCGCCGCCCGCTTGCCCCGCCGCCGCAGAGGATCGCCGCGCCGCCCGCTTGCCCCCCGCGACGAGAGCATCGCCGCGCCGCCCGCTTGCCCCCCGCAACGAGAGCATCGTCTCGCTGCCCGCTTGCCCCGCCGTCGAGAGCATCCCTCGCCGCAGAGGATCGCCGCGCCTCCACCTTGCCCCGCCGCCGCAGAGGGTCGCCGCGCAGCCCACTTGCCCCGCCGTCGAGAGGATCGCTGCGCTGCCCGAGAGCATCACCGCGCCGCCCGCTTGCCCCGCCGTCGAGAGGATCGCCTCGCAGCCCGCTTGCCCCGCCGTCGAGACGATCGCCGCGTCGTCGAGAGGATCGCCGCGCCGCTCGCTTGCCCCGCCGTCGAGAGGATCGCCGCCCACTTGCCCCGCCGTCGGAGGATCGCCGCGCCGCCCGAGAGGATCGCCGCACCGTCTGCTTGCCCCGTCGCCGCAGAGGATCGCCGCGCCGCGGGCTTGCCTCCCGCGACGAGAGCATCGTCGCGCTGTCCACTTGCCCCGCCGTCGAGAGGATCGCCGCGCCGCCCGCTTGCCCCGCCGTCGAGAGGATCGCCGCACCGCCCGATTGCCCCGTCGCCGCAGAGGATCGCCGCGCCGTCCGCTTGCTCCGCCGTCGAGAGCATCGCCGCGCCGCCCACTTCCCCCTCGCCGCAGAGGATCGCCGCGCCGCCCGTTCCCCCGCCGTCGAGAGGATCGCCGCGCCGCCCGCTTGCCCCCCGCGACGAGAGCATCGTCGCGCTGCTCACTTGCCCCGCCGTCGAGAGGATCGCCGCGCCGCCCGCTTGCCCCCGCCGCCGCAGAGGCTCGCCGCGCCGCCCCCTTGCCCCGCCGTCGAGAGGATCGCCGCGTCGCCCGAG
Source organism: Gavia stellata (assembly GCF_030936135.1). Classification (NCBI taxonomy): domain Eukaryota; kingdom Metazoa; phylum Chordata; class Aves; order Gaviiformes; family Gaviidae; genus Gavia; species Gavia stellata. The sequence goes on along the minus strand of NW_026776631.1, from coordinate 133,988 downwards.
AGGATCGCCGCGCCGTCCGCTTGTCCTGTCGCCGCAGAGGATCGCCGCGCCGCCCGCTTGCCCCCCGCGACGAGAGGATCGCCGCGCCGCCCACTTGAACCCCGCGACGAGAGCATCGTCTCGCTGCCCTCTTGCCCCGCCGTCGAGAGCATCGCCGCGCTGCCCGAGAGGATCGCCGCGCCGCCCACTTGCCCCGCCGTCGAGAGCATAGCCGCGCTGCCCGCTTGCCGCGCCGCCGCACAGGATCGCCGCGCCGCCCGCTTGCCCCGCCGTCGAGACGATCGCCGCGCCGCCCGCTTGCCCCGCCGTCGAGAGCGTCGCCGCGCCGCCCGCTTGCCGCGCCGTCGAGAGGATCGCCGCGCCGCCCGCTTGCCCCCCGCGACGAGAGGATCGCCGCGCCGCCCGCCTGCCCCGCCGTCGAGAGCATAGCCGCGCTGCCCGCTTGCCGCGCCGCCGCACAGGATCGCCGCGCCGCCCGCTTGCCCCGCCGTCGAGACGATCGCCGCGCCGCCCGCTTGCCCCGCCGTCGAGAGCGTCGCCGCGCCGCCCGCTTGCCGCGCCGTCGAGAGGATCGCCGCGCCGCCCGCTTGCCCCCCGCGACGAGAGGATCGCCGCGCCGCCCGCCTGCCCCGCCGTCGAGAGCATAGCCGCGCCGCCCGCTTGCCGCGCCGCCGCACAGGATCGCCGCGCCGCCCGCTTGCCCCGCCGCCGCAGAGGATCGCCGCGCCGCCCGCTTGCCCCGCCGTCGAGACGATCGCCGCGCTGCCCGCTTTCCCCGCCGTCGAGAGCGTCGCCGCGCCGCCCGCTTGCCGCGCCGTCGAGAGGATCGCCGCGCCGCCCGCTTGCCCCCCGCGACGAGAGGATCGTCGCGCCGCCCGCTTGACCCGCCGTCGAGAGGATCGCCGCGTCGCCCGAGAGGATCGCTGCGCCGTCTGCTTGCCCCGCCGTCGAGAGCATCGCCGCGCCGCCCGCTTGCCCCGCGGCCGCAGAGGATCGCCGCGCCGCCCGCTTGCCCCGCCGCCGCACAGGATCGCCGCGCCGCCCGCTTGCCCCGCCGTCGAGAGGGTCGCCGCGCCGCCCGAGAGGATCGCCGCGCCGCCCGCTTGAACCCCGCGACGAGAGCATCGTCTCGCTGCCCTCTTGCCCCGCCGTCGAGAGCATCCCTCGCCGCACAGGATCGCCGCGCCTCCACCTTGCCCCGCCGCCGCAGAGGATCGCCGCGCCGCCCGCTTGCCCCCTCGCCGCAGAGGGTCGCCGCGCCGCCCAATTGCCCCGCCATCGAGAGCATCGCCGCGCCGTTCGCTTGCCTCGCCGTCGAGAGCATCGCCGCGCCGCCCACTTGCCCCCTCGCCGCAGAGGATCGCCGCACCGCCCGCTTACCCCGCCGTCGAGAGGATCGCCGCGCCGCCCGCTTGCCCCGCCGTCGAGAGGATCGCCGCGCCGACCGCTTGCCCCCCGCGACGAGAGGATCGCCGCGCCGCCCGCTTGCCCCGCCGTCGAGAGGATCGCCGCGCCGCCCGCTTGCCCCCCGCGACGAGAGGATCGCCGCGCTGCCCACTTGCCCCGCCATCGAGAGGATCGCCGCGCCGCCCGCTTGCCCCGCCGCCGCAGAGGATCGCAGCGACGCCCGCTTGCCGCGCCGCCGCAGAGGATCGCCGCGCCGCCCGCTTGCCCCGCCGTCGAGAGGATCGCCCCGCGGCCGCAGAGGATCGCCGCGCCGCCCGCTTGCCCCGCCGCCGCAGAGGATCGCCGCGCCGCCCGCTTGCCCCCCGCGACGAGAGCATCGTCGCGCTGCCCACTTGCCCGGCCGTCGAGAGGATCGCCGCGACGCCCGCTTGCCCCGCCGCCGCAGAGGATCGCCGCGCCGCCCGAGAGGATCGCCGCGCCGTCCGCTTGCCCCGTCGCCGCAGAGAGTCGCCGCGCCGTCCGCTTGCCCCGCCGCCGCAGAGGATCGCCGCGTCGTCCGAGAGGATCGCCGCGCCGCCCACTTGCCCCGCCGTCGAGAGCATCGCCGCGCCGCCCGCTTGCCCCGTCGCCGCAGAGGATCGCCGCGCCGCCCCCTTGCCCCCCGCGACGAGAGCATCGCCGCGCCGCCCGCTTGCCCCCCGCGACGAGAGCATCGTCTCGCTGTCCTCTTGCCCCGCCGTCGAGAGCATCCCTCGCCGCAGAGAATCGCCGCGCCTTCACCTTGCCCCCTCGCCGCAGAGGGTCGCCGCGCCGCCCACTTGCCCCCTCGCCGCAGAGGATCGCCGCGCCGCCCGCTTGCACCGCCGCCGCAGAGGATCGCCGCGCCGCCCGCTTGCCCCCCGCGACGAGAGGATCGCCGCGCTGCCCACTTGCCCCGCCATCGAGAGGATCGCCGCGCCGCCCGCTTGCCCCGCCGTCGAGAGGATCGCCGCGCCGCCCGAGAGGATCGCCGCGCCGCCCGCTTTCCCCGCCGCCGCACAGGATCGCCGCGCCGACCGCTTGCCCCGCCGCCGCAGAGGATCGCCGCGCCGCCCAATTGCCCCGCCGTCGGGAGGATCGCCGCGTCGCCCGAGAGGATCGCCGCGCCGTCCGCTTACCCCGCTGCCGCAGAGCATCGCCGCGCCGCCCGTTTGCCCCCGCGACCGCAGAGGATCGCCGCGCCGCCCGCTTGCCCCCCGCGACGAGAGCATCGTCTCGCTGCCCTCTTGCCCCGCCGTCGAGAGGATCGCCGCGCCGCCCGCTTGCCCCGCGGCCGCAGAGGATCGCCGCGCCGCCCGCTTGCCCCGCCGCCGCAGAGGATCGCCGCGCCGCCCGCTTGCACCGCCGCCGCAGAGGATCGCCGCGCTGCCCGCTTGCCCCGCCGTCGAGACGATCGCCGCGACGCCCGCTTGCCCCGCCGTCGAGAGCATCGCCGCTCCGCCTGCTTGCCCCGCCGTCGAGAGGATCGCCGCGTCGCCCGAGAGGATCGCCGCGCCGTCCGCTTGCCCCCCGCGACGAGAGCATCGTCTAGCTGCCCTCTTACCCCGCCGTCGAGAGCATCGCCGCGCTGCCCGAGAGGATCGCCGCGCCGCCCGCTTGCCCCGCCGTCGAGAGGATCGCCGCGCCGCCCGCTTGCCCCGCCGTCGAGAGGATCGCCGCACCGCCCGCTGGCCCACTCGCCGCAGAGGGTCGCCGCGCGGCCAATTGCCCCGCCGTCGAGAGCATCGCCGCGCCGCCCACTTGCCCCGCCGCCGCAGAGGATCGCCGCACCGCCCGCTTACCCGCCGTCGAGAGGATCGCCGCGCCGCCCGCTTGCCCCGCCGTCGAGAGGATCGCCGCGCCGCCCGCTTGCCCCGTCGCCGCAGAGGATCGCCGCACCGCCCGCTTGCCCCGCCGCCGCAGAGGATCGCCGCGCCACCCGCTTGCCCCGCCGTCGAGAGGATCGCCGCGCCGCCCGCTTGCCCCGCCGTCGAGAGGATCGCCGCGCCGCCCGAGAGGATCGCCGCGCCGCCCGCTTTCCCCCCCCCCCCCCCCGCCCGCCGCACAGGATCGCCGCGCCGACCGCTTGCCCCGCCGCCGCAGAGGATCGCCGCGCCGCCCAATTGCCCCGCCGTCGAGAGGATCGCCGCGCCGCCCACTTGCCCCCTCGCCGCAGAGGGTCGCCGCGCAGCCCACTTGCCCCGCCGTCGAGAGGATCGCTGCGCTGCCCGAGAGCATCACCGCGCCGTCCGCTTGCCCCGCCGTCGAGAGGATCGCCTCGCAGCCCGCTTGCCCCGCCGTCGAGACGATCGCCCCGTCGTCGAGAGGATCGCCGCGCCGCTCGCTTGCCCCGCCGTCGAGAGGATCGCCGCCCACTTGCCCCGCCGTCGCAGGTTCGCCGCGCCGCCCGAGAGGATCGCCGCACCGTCTGCTTGCCCCGCCGCCGCAGAGGATCGCCGCGCCGCCCCCTTGCCCCCCGCGACGAGAGTATCGCCGCGCCGCCCGCTTGCCCCCCGCGACGAGAGCATCGTCACGCTGCCCACTTGCCCCGCCGTCGAGAGGATCGCCGCGCCGCCCGCTTGCCCCGCCGTCGAGAGGATCGCCGCGCCGTCCGCTTGCCCCGCCGTCGAGAGCATCGCCGCGCCGCCCACTTCCCCCTCGCCGCAGAGGATCGCCGCGCCGCCCGTTCCCCCGCCGTCGAGAGGATCGCCGCGCCGCCCGCTTGCCCCCCGCGACGAGAGCATCGTCGCGCTGCTCACTTGCCCGGCCGTCGAGAGGATCGCCGCGACGCCCGCTTGCCCCGGGGCCGCAGAGGATCGCCGCGCCGCCAGAGAGGATCGCCGCGCCGCCCGCTTGCCCCCCGCCGTCGAGTGCATCGCCGCGACGACCGCTTGCCCCCCGCGACGAGAGCATCGTCTCGCTGCCCTCTTGCCCCGCCGTCGAGAGCATCCCTCGCCGCAGAGAATCGCCGCGCCTCCACCTTGCCCCGCCGCCGCAGAGGATCGCCGCGCCGCTCGCTTGCCCCGCCGTCGAGAGGATCGCCGCACGGCTCGATTGCCCCGTCGCCGCAGAGGATCGCCGCGCCGCCCGCTTACCCCGCCGTCGAGAGGATCGCCGCGCCGCCCGCTTGCCCCGCCGTCGAGAGGATCGCTGCGTCGCCCGAGAGGATCGCCGCGCCGCCCGCTTGCCCCGCGGCCGCAGAGGATCGCCACGCCGCTCGCTTGCCCCGCCGCCGCAGAGGATCGCCGCGCCGCCCGCTTGCCCCGCCGCCGCAGAGGATCGCCGCGCCGCCCCAGAGGATCGCCGCGCCGTCCGCTTCCCCCCCGCGACGAGAGCATCGTCTAGCTGCCCTCTTACCCCGCCGTCGAGAGCATCGCCGCTCCGCCTGCTTGCCCCGCCGTCGAGAGGATCGCCGCGCCGCCCGCTTGCCCCGCCGTCGAGAGGATCGCCGCGCCGCCCCCTTGCCCCCCGCGACGAGAGCATCGCCGCGCCGCCCGCTTGCCCCCCGCGACGAGAGCATCGTCTAGCTGCCCTCTTACCCCGCCGTCGAGAGCATCGCCGCGCTGCCCGAGAGGATCGCCGCACCGCCCGCTTGCCCCGCCGTCGAGAGGATCGCCGCGCCGCCCGCTTGCCCCGCCGTCGAGAGGATCGCCGCGCCGCCCACTTGCCCCTCGCGACGAGAGCATCGTCGCGCCGCCGGCTTGCCCCGCCGTCGAGAGTATCGCCGCCCACTTGCCCCGCCGTCGAGAGGATAGCCGCGCCACCCGAGAGGATCGCCGCGCCGCCCGCTTGCCCCGCCGTCGAGAGGATCGCCCCGCCGTCGAGAGGATCGCTGCGCCGCCCGCTTGCACCACCGCCGCACAGGATGGCCGCGCCGCCCGCTTGCCCCGCCGTCAAGAGGATCGCCGCGCCGCCCGCTTGCCCCGCCGTCGAGAGGATCGCCGCGCCGCCCGCTTGCCCCGCTGCCGCAGAGTATCGCCGCGCCGCCCGCTTCCCCGCCGTCGAGAGGATCGCCGCGCCGCCCGCTTGCCTCGCCGTCGAGAGGATAGCTGCCCACTTGCCCCGCCGTCGAGAGGATCGCCGCGCCGCCCGAGAGGATCGCCGCGCCGTCCCCTTGCCCTGTCGCCGCAGAGGATCGCCGTGCCGTCCGCTTGCCCCGCCGTCGAGAGGATCGCCGCGCCGCCCGCTTGCCCCCCGCGACGAGAGGATCGCCGCGCCGCCCGCTTGCCCCGCCATCGAGAGCATAGCCGCGCCGCCCGCTTGCCGCGCCGCCGCAGAGGATCGCCGCGCCGCCCGCTTGCACCGCCGCCGCAGAGGATCGCCGCGCCGCCCGCTTGCCCCCCGCGACGAGAGGATCGCCGCGCCGCCCGCTTGCCCCGCCGTCGAGAGCATCGCCGCGTCGCCCGAGAGGATCGCCGCACCGACCGCTTACCCCGGCGCCGCAGAGGATCGCCGCGCCGCCCGCTTGCCCCCCGCGACGAGAGGATCGCCGCGCCGCCCACTTGAACCCCGCGACGAGAGCATCGTCTCGCTGCCCTCTTGCCCCGCCGTCGAGAGCATCGCCGCGCTGCCCGAGAGGATCGCCGCGCCGCCCACTTGCCCCGCCGTCGAGAGCATAGCCGCGCTGCCCGCTTGCCGCGCCGCCGCACAGGATCGCCGCGCCGCCCGCTTGCCCCCCGCGACGAGAGGATCGCCGCGCCGCCCGCTTGCCCCGCCGTCGAGACGATCGCCGCGCCGCCCGCTTGCCCCGCCGTCGAGAGCGTCGCCGCGCCGCCCGCTTGCCGCGCCGTCGAGAGGATCGCCGCGCCGCCCGCTTGCCCCCCGCGACGAGAGGATCGTCGCGCCGCCCGCTTGACCCGCCGTCGAGAGGATCGCCGCGTCGCCCGAGAGGATCGCTGCGCCGTCTGCTTGCCCCGCCGTCGAGAGCATCGCCGCGCCGCCCGCTTGCCCCGCGGCCGCAGAGGATCGCCGCGCCGCCCGCTTGCCCCGCCGCCGCAGAGGATCGCCGCGCCGCCCGCTTGCCCCGCCGTCGAGAGGATCGCCGCGCCTCCCGAGAGGATCGCCGCGCCGACCGCTTGCCCCCCGCGACGAGAGCATCGTCTAGCTGCCCTCTTACCCCGCCGTCGAGAGCATCGCCGCGCTGCCCGAGAGGATCGCCGCGCCGCCCACTTGCCCCGCCGTCGAGAGGATCGCCGCGCCGCCCGCTTGCCCCGCTGCCGCAGAGTATCGCCGCGCCGCCCGCTTCCCCGCCGTCGAGAGGATCGCCGCGCCGCCCGGTTGCCCCGCCGTCGAGAGAATCGCCGCGCCGCCCGCTTGCCCCGCTGCCGCAGAGTATCGCCGCGCCGCCCGCTTCCCCGCCGTCGAGAGGATCGCCGCGCCGCCCGCTTGCCCCGCCGTCGAGAGGATCGCCGCGCCGCCCGAGAGGATCGCCGCGCCGTCCGCTTGCCCCGTCGCCGCAGAGGATCGCCGCGCCGCCCGTTCCCCCGCCGTCGAGAGGATCACCGCGCCGCCCGCTTGCCCCCCGCGACGAGAGCATCGTCGCGCTGCCCACTTGCCCGGCCGTCGAGAGGATCGCCGCGACGCCCGCTTGCCCCGCCGCCGCAGAGGATCACCGCGCCGCCCGAGAGGATCGCCGCGTCGTCCGCTTGCCCTGTCGCCGCAGAGGATCGCCGCGCCGTCCGCTTGCCCCTCCGTCGAGAGGATCACCGCGCCGCCCGAGAGGATCGCCGCGCCGCCCGCTTGCCCCGCCGTCGAGAGGATCGCCGCGCCGCCCGCTTGCCCCCCGCGACGAGAGGATCGCCGCGCTGCCCACTTGCCCCGCCATCGAGAGGATCGCCGCGCCGCCCGCTTGCCCCGCCGCCGCAGAGGATCGCAGCGACGCCCGCTTGCCGCGCCGCCGCAGAGGATCGCCGCGCCGCCCGCTTGCCCCGCCGTCGAGAGGATCGCCCCGCGGCCGCAGAGGATCGCCGCGCCGCCCGCTTGCCCCGCCGCCGCAGAGGATCGCCGCGCCGCCCGCTTGCCCCCCGCGACGAGAGCATCGTCGCGCTGCCCACTTGCCCGGCCGTCGAGAGGATCGCCGCGACGCCCGCTTGCCCCGCCGCCGCAGAGAGTCGCCGCGCCGTCCGCTTGCCCCGCCGCCGCAGAGGATCGCCGCGTCGTCCGAGAGGATCGCCGCGCCGCCCACTTGCCCCGCCGTCGAGAGCATCGCCGCGCCGCCCGCTTGCCCCGTCGCCGCAGAGGATCGCCGCGCCGCCCCCTTGCCCCCCGCGACGAGAGCATCGCCGCGCCGCCCGCTTGCCCCCCGCGACGAGAGCATCGTCTCGCTGTCCTCTTGCCCCGCCGTCGAGAGCGTCGCCACGCCGCCCGCTTGCCCCGCCGTCGAGAGGATCGCCGCGACGCCCGCTTGCCCCGCCGTCGAGAGCATCGCCGCGCCGCCCGCTTGCCCCGCCGTCGAGAGGATCGCCGCGCCGCCCGCTTGCCCCGCCGTCGGGAGGATCGCCGCGCCGCCCGCTTGCCCCGCGGCCGCAGAGGATCGCCGCGGCGCCCGCTTGCCCCGCCGTCGAGAGGATCGCCGCGCCGCCCGCTTGCCCCGCCGTCGAGAGCGTCGCCGCGCCGCCCGCTTGCCCCGCCGTCCAGAGGATCGCCGCGCCGCCCGCTTGCCCCGCCGACGGGAGGATCGCCGCGTCGCCCGAGAGGATCGCCGCGCCGTCCGCTTACCCCGCTGCCGCAGAGGATCGCCGCGCCGCCCGCTTGCCCCCCGCGACGAGAGGATCGCCGCGCCGCCCGCTTGCCCCGCCGTCGAGAGCATCGCCGCGCTGCCCACTTGCCCCGCCATCGAGAGGATCGCCTCGCCGCCCGCTTGCCCCGCCGTCGAGAGCATCGCCGCGCCGTTCGCTTGCCCCGCCGTCGAGAGCATCGCCGCGCCGCCCACTTGCCCCCTCGCCGCAGAGGATCGCCGCGCCGCCCGCTTGCCCCGCCGTCGAGAGTATCGCCGCGCCGCCCGCTTGCCCCGCGGCCGCAGAGGATCGCCGCGGCGCCCGCTTGCCCCGCCGCCGCAGAGGATCGCCGCGCCGCCCGCTTACCCCGCCGTCGAGAGGATCGCCGCGCCGCCCGCTTGCCCCGCCGTCGAGAGCGTCGCCGCGCCGCCCGCTTGCCCCGCCGTCGAGAGGATCGCCGCGACGCCCGCTTGCCCCGCCGTCGAGAGCATCGCCGCGCCGCCCGCTTGCCCCGCCGTCGAGAGGATCGCTGCGCCGCCCGCTTGCCCCGCGGCCGCAGAGGATCGCCGCGCCGCCCGCTTGCCCCGCCGCCGCAGAGGATCGCCGCGCCACCCGCTTGCCCCGCCGTCGAGAGGATAGCCGCGCCGCCCGAGAGGATGGCCGCGCCGCCCGCTTGCCCCGCCGTCGAGAGGATCGCCGCGCCGCCCGCTTGCCCCGCCGTCGAGAGGATCGCCGCGTCGCCCGAGAGGATCGCCGCGCCGTCCGCTTACCCCGCTGCCGCAGAGGATCGCCGCGCCGCCCGCTTGCCCCCCGCGACGAGAGGATCGCCGCGCCGCCCGCTTGCCCCGCCGTCGAGAGCATCGCCGCGCCGCCCGCTTGCCCCGCGACCGCAGAGGATCGCCGCGCCGCCCGCTTGCCCCCCGCGACGAGAGCATCGTCTCGCTGCCCTCTTGCCCCGCCGTCGAGAGGATCGCCGCGCCGCCCGCTTGCCCCGCGACCGCAGAGGATCGCCGCGCCGCCCGCTTGCCCCGCCGCCGCAGAGGATCGCCGCGCCGCCCGCTTGCACCGCCGCCGCAGAGGATCGCCGCGCTGCCCGCTTGCCCCGCCGTCGAGACGATCGCCGCGACGCCCGCTTGCCCCGCCGTCGAGAGCATCGCCGCTCCGCCTGCTTGCCCCGCCGTCGAGAGGATCGCCGCGTCGCCCGAGAGGATCGCCGCGCCGTCCGCTTGCCCCCCGCGACGAGAGCATCGTCTAGCTGCCCTCTTACCCCGCCGTCGAGAGCATCGCCGCGCTGCCCGAGAGGATCGCCGCGCCGCCCGCTTGCCCCGCCGTCGAGAGGATCGCCGCGCCGCTCGCTTGCCCCGCCGTCGAGAGGATCGCCGCACCGCCCGCTGGCCCACTCGCCGCAGAGGGTCGCCGCGCGGCCAATTGCCCCGCCGTCGAGAGCATCGCCGCGCCGCCCACTTGCCCCGCCGCCGCAGAGGATCGCCGCACCGCCCGCTTACCCCGCCGTCGAGAGGATCGCCGCGCCGCCCGCTTGCCCCGCCGTCGAGAGGATCGCCGCGCCGCCCGCTTGCCCCGTCGCCGCAGAGGATCGCCGCACCGCCCGCTTGCCCCGCCGCCGCAGAGGATCGCCGCGCCACCCGCTTGCCCCGCCGTCGAGAGGATCGCCGCGCCGCCCGCTTGCCCCGCCGTCGAGAGGATCGCCGCGCCGCCCGAGAGGATCGCCGCGCCGCCCGCTTTCCCCGCCGCCGCACAGGATCGCCGCGCCGACCGCTTGCCCCGCCGCCGCAGAGGATCGCCGCGCCGCCCAATTGCCCCGCCGTCGAGAGGATCGCCGCGCCGCCCACTTGCCCCCTCGCCGCAGAGGGTCGCCGCGCAGCCCACTTGCCCCGCCGTCGAGAGGATCGCTGCGCTGCCCGAGAGCATCACCGCGCCGTCCGCTTGCCCCGCCGTCGAGAGGATCGCCTCGCAGCCCGCTTGCCCCGCCGTCGAGACGATCGCCCCGCCGTCGAGAGGATCGCCGCCCACTTGCCCCGCCGTCGCAGGTTCGCCGCGCCGCCCGAGAGGATCGCCGCACCGTCTGCTTGCCCCGTCGCCGCAGAGGATCGCCGCGCCGCCCCCTTGCCCCCCGCGACGAGAGCATCGCCGCGCCGCCCGCTTGCCCCCCGCGACGAGAGCATCGTCACGCTGCCCACTTGCCCCGCCGTCGAGAGGATCGCCGCGCCGCCCGCTTGCCCCGCCGTCGAGAGGATCGCCGCGCCGTCCGCTTGCCCCGCCGTCGAGAGCATCGCCGCGCCGCCCACTTCCCCCTCGCCGCAGAGGATCGCCGCGCCGCCCGTTCCCCCGCCGTCGAGAGGATCGCCGCGCCGCCCGCTTGCCCCCCGCGACGAGAGCATCGTCGCGCTGCTCACTTGCCCGGCCGTCGAGAGGATCGCCGCGACGCCCGCTTGCCCCGGGGCCGCAGAGGATCGCCGCGCCGCCAGAGAGGATCGCCGCGCCGCCCGCTTGCCCCCCGCCGTCGAGTGCATCGCCGCGACGCCCGCTTGCCCCCCGCGACGAGAGCATCGTCTCGCTGCCCTCTTGCCCCGCCGTCGAGAGCATCCCTCGCCGCAGAGAATCGCCGCGCCTCCACCTTGCCCCGCCGCCGCAGAGGATCGCCGCGCCGCCCGCTTGCCCCGCCGTCGAGAGGATCGCCGCACGGCTCGATTGCCCCGTCGCCGCAGAGGATCGCCGCGCCGCCCGCTTACCCCGCCGTCGAGAGGATCGCCGCGCCGCCCGCTTGCCCCGCCGTCGAGAGGATCGCTGCGTCGCCCGAGAGGATCGCCGCGCCGCCCGCTTGCCCCGCGGCCGCAGAGGATCGCCACGCCGCTCGCTTGCCCCGCCGCCGCAGAGGATCGCCGCGCCGCCCCAGAGGATCGCCGCGCCGTCCGCTTCCCCCCCGCGACGAGAGCATCGTCTAGCTGCCCTCTTACCCCGCCGTCGAGAGCATCGCCGCTCCGCCTGCTTGCCCCGCCGTCGAGAGGATCGCCGCGCCGCCCGCTTGCCCCGCCGTCGAGAGGATCGCCGCGTCGCCCGAGAGGATCGCCGCGCCGCCCGCTTGCCCCCCGCGACGAGAGGATCGCCGCGCCGCCCGCTTGCCCCGCCGTCGAGACGATCGCCGCGCCGCCCGCTTGCCCCGCCGTCGAGAGCGTCGCCGCGCCGCCCGCTTGCCGCGCCGTCGAGAGGATCGCCGCGCCGCCCGCTTGCCCCCCGCGACGAGAGGATCGTCGCGCCGCCCGCTTGACCCGCCGTCGAGAGGATCGCCGCGTCGCCCGAGAGGATCGCTGCGCCGTCTGCTTGCCCCGCCGTCGAGAGCATCGCCGCGCCGCCCGCTTGCCCCGCGGCCGCAGAGGATCGCCGCGCCGCCCGCTTGCCCCGCCGCCGCAGAGGATCGCCGCGCCGCCCGCTTGCCCCGCCGTCGAGAGGATCGCCGCGCCTCCCGAGAGGATCGCCGCGCCGACCGCTTGCCCCCCGCGACGAGAGCATCGTCTAGCTGCCCTCTTACCCCGCCGTCGAGAGCATCGCCGCGCTGCCCGAGAGGATCGCCGCGCCGCCCACTTGCCCCGCCGTCGAGAGGATCGCCGCGCCGCCCGCTTGCCCCTCGCGACGAGAGCATCGTCGCGCCGCCGGCTTGCCCCGCCGTCGAGAGGATCGCCGCCCGCTTGCCCCGCCGTCGAGAGGATCGCCGCGCCGCCCGCTTGCCCCTCGCGACGAGAGCATCGTCGCGCCGCCGGCTTGCCCCGCCGTCGAGAGGATCGCCGCCCACTTGCCCCGCCGTCGAGAGGATAGCCGCGCCACCCGAGAGGATCGCCGCGCCGCCCGCTTGCCCCGCCGTCGAGAGGATCGCCGCGCCGCCCGCTTGCCCCGCCGTCGAGAGGATCGCCCCGCCGTCGAGAGGATCGCTGCGCCGCCCGCTTGCACCACCGCCGCACAGGATGGCCGCGCCGCCCGCTTGCCCCGCCGTCAAGAGGATCGCCGCGCCGCCCGCTTGCCCCGCCGTCGAGAGGATCGCCGCGCCGCCCGCTTGCCCCGCTGCCGCAGAGTATCGCCGCGCCGCCCGCTTCCCCGCCGTCGAGAGGATCGCCGCGCCGCCCGGTTGCCCCGCCGTCGAGAGAATCGCCGCGCCGCCCGCTTGCCCCGCTGCCGCAGAGTATCGCCGCGCCGCCCGCTTCCCCGCCGTCGAGAGGATCGCCGCGCCGCCCGCTTGCCCCGCCGTCGAGAGGATAGCTGCCCACTTGCCCCGCCGTCGAGAGGATCGCCGCGCCGCCCGAGAGGATCGCCGCGCCGTCCGCTTGCCCCGTCGCCGCAGAGGATCGCCGCGCCGCCCGTTCCCCCGCCGTCGAGAGGATCACCGCGCCGCCCGCTTGCCCCCCGCGACGAGAGCATCGTCGCGCTGCCCACTTGCCCGGCCGTCGAGAGGATCGCCGCGACGCCCGCTTGCCCCGCCGCCGCAGAGGATCACCGCGCCGCCCGAGAGGATCGCCGCGTCGTCCGCTTGCCCTGTCGCCGCAGAGGATCGCCGCGCCGTCCGCTTGCCCCTCCGTCGAGAGGATCACCGCGCCGCCCGAGAGGATCGCCGCGTCGTCCGCTTGCCCCGACGCCGCAGAGGATCGTCGCGCCGTCCGCTTGCCCCGACGCCGCAGACGATCGCCGCGCCGTCCGCTTGCCCCGCCGTCGAGAGGATCGCCGCGCCGTCCGCTTGCCCCCCGCGACGAGAGGATCGCCGCGCCGCCCGCTTGCCCCGCCGTCGAGAGCATAGCCGCGCCGCCCGCTTGCCGCGCCGCCGCACAGGATCGCCGCGCCGCCCGCTGGCACCGCCGCCGCAGAGGATCGCCGCGCCGCCCGCTTGCCCCCCGCGACGAGAGGATCGCCGCGCCGCCCGCTTGCCCCGCCGTCGAGAGCATCGCCGCGTCGCCCGAGAGGATCGCCGCGCCGACCGCTTACCCCGGCGCCGCAGAGGATCGCCGCGCCGCCCGCTTGGCCCCCGCGACGAGAGGATCGCCGCGCCGCCCACTTGAACCCCGCGACGAGAGCATCGTCTCGCTGCCCTCTTGCCCCGCCGTCGAGAGCATAGCCGCGCTGCCCGCTTGCCCCGCCCTCGAGAGCATAGCCGCGCTGCCCGCTTGCCGCGCCGCCGCACAGGATCGCCGCGCCGCCCGCTTGCCCCGCCGTCGAGACGATATGCGCGCCGCCCGCTTGCCCCGCCGTCGAGAGCGTCGCCGCGCCGCCCGCTTGCCCCGCCGTCGAGACGATCGCCGCGTCGCCCGAGAGGATCGCCGCGCCGCCCGCTTGCCCCGCCGTCGAGAGCATAGCCGCGCCGCCCGCTTGCCGCGCCGCCGCACAGGATCGCCGCGCCGCCCGCTTGCCCCCCGCGACGAGAGGATCGCCGCGCCGCCCGCTTGCCCCGCCGTCGAGAGGATAGCCGCGCTGCCCGCTTTCCCCGCCGTCGAGAGCGTCGCCGCGCCGCCCGCTTGCCGCGCCGTCGAGAGGATCGCCGCGCCGCCCGCTTGCCCCCCGCGACGAGAGGATCGTCGCGCCGCCCGCTTGCCCCGCCGTCGAGAGGATCGCCGCGCCGCCTGCTTGCCCCGCTGCCGCAGAGTATCGCCGCGCCGCCCGCTTCCCCGCCGTCGAGAGGATCGCCGCGCCGCCCGGTTGCCCCGCCGTCGAGAGGATCGCCGCGCCGCCCGCTTGCCCCGCTGCCGCAGAGTATCGCCGCGCCGCCCGCTTCCCCGCCGTCGAGAGGATAGCTGCCCACTTGCCCCGCCGTCGAGAGGATCGCCGCGCCGCCCGAGAGGATCGCCGCGCCGTCCGCTTGCCCCGTCGCCGCAGAGGATCGCCGCGCCGCCCGTTCCCCCGCCGTCGAGAGGATCACCGCGCCGCCCGCTTGCCCCCCGCGACGAGAGCATCGTCGCGCTGCCCACTTGCCCGGCCGTCGAGAGGATCGCCGCGACGCCCGCTTGCCCCGCCGCCGCAGAGGATCACCGCGCCGCCCGAGAGGATCGCCGCGTCGTCCGCTTGCCCTGTCGCCGCAGAGGATCGCCGCGCCGTCCGCTTGCCCCTCCGTCGAGAGGATCACCGCGCCGCCCGAGAGGATCGCCGCGTCGTCCGCTTGCCCCGACGCCGCAGAGGATCGTCGCGCCGTCCGCTTGCCCCGACGCCGCAGACGATCGCCGCGCCGTCCGCTTGCCCCGCCGTCGAGAGGATCGCCGCGCCGTCCGCTTGCCCCCCGCGACGAGAGCATCGCCGCGCCGCCCGCTTGCCCCGCCGTCGAGAGCATAGCCGCGCCGCCCGCTTGCCGCGCCGCCGCACAGGATCGCCGCGCCGCCCGCTGGCACCGCCGCCGCAGAGGATCGCCGCGCCGCCCGCTTGCCCCGCCGTCGAGAGCATCGCCGCGTCGCCCGAGAGGATCGCCGCGCCGCCCGCTTGCCCCGCCGCCGCAGAGGATCGCCGCGCCGCCCGCTTGAACCCCGCGACGAGAGCATCGCCGCGCTGCCCGCTTGCCCCGCGGCCGCAGAGGATCGCCGCGCCGCCCGCTTGCCCCGCCGCCGCACAGGATCGCCGCGCCGCCCGCTTGCCCCGCCGCCACAGAGGATCACCGCGCCGCCCGAGAGGATCGCCGCGCCGTCCGCTTGCGCCCCGCGACGAGAGCATCGTCTAGCTGCCCTCTTACCCCGCCGTCGAGAGCATCGCCGCTCCGCCTGCTTGCCCCGCCGTCGAGAGGATCGCCGCGCCGCCCACTTGCCCCGCCGTCGAGAGGATCGCCGCGCCGCCCGAGAGGATCGCCGCGCCGTCCGCTTGCCCCCCGCGACGAGAGCATCGTCTAGCTGCCCTCTTACCCCGCCGTCGAGAGCATCGCCGCGCTGCCCGAGAGGATCGCCGCGCCGCCCGCTTGCCCCGCCTTCGAGAGGATCGCCGCCCACTTGCCCCGCCGTCGAGAGGATCGCCGCGTCGCCCGAGAGGATATCCGCGCCGTCCGCTTGCCCCGTCGCCGCAGAGGATCGCCGCGCCGCCCGCTTGCCCCGCCGTCGAGAGGATCGCCGCGCCGCCCGCTTGCCCCGCCGTCGAGAGGATCGCCGCCCACTTGCCCCGCCGTCGAGAGGATCGCCGCGTCGCCCGAGAGGATATCCGCGCCGTCCGCTTGCCCCGTCGCCGCAGAGGATCGCCGCGCCGCCCGCTTGCCCCGCCGTCGAGAGGATCGCCGCGCCGCTCGCTTGCCCCGCCGCCGCAGAGGATCGCCGCGCCGCCCGCTTGCCCCGCCGTCGAGAGGATCGCCGCGCCGCCCACTTGCCCCCTCGCCGCAGAGGATCGCCGCGCCGCCAGCTTGCCCCGCCGTCGAGAGGATCGCCGCGCCGCCAGCTTGCCCCGCCGTCGAGAGGATCGCCGCGTCGCCCGAGAGGATCGCCGCGCGATCCGCTTGCCCCGCCGCCGCAGAGGACCGCCGCGCCGCCCTCTTGCCTTCTCGCCGCAGAGGGTCGCGCGCCGCCCAATTGCCCCGCCGTCGAGAGGATCGCCGAGCCGTTCGCTTGCCCCCCCGTCGAGAGCATCGCTGCGCCGCCCACTTGCCCCCTCGCCGCAGAGGATCGCCGCGCCGCCCGCTTGCCCCGCCGTCGAGAGGATCGCCGCGCCGCCCGCTTGCTCCGCCGTCGAGAGGATCGCCGCGACGTTCGCTTGCACCGCCGACGGAGAGAATCGCCGCGCCGCCCGCCGCCGCAGAGGAGAGCATCAGCATTTGGGTTGTTTGGGAGTCCTGCACCTTTTGGAGTATTTGTTGGGGGTCCTGCACAGTTTGCAGTAATTTTTGGAGGGACCCCTGCACCGTTTGCAATAATTTTTAGGGAGCTCTTCACCGTTTGCAGTAATATTTGGGGAGCCCTGCTCCTTTAGGAGTAATTTTTGGAAGGACTCCTGCATCCTCGGTCTTTTTTGGAGCTCTATACGCTTGGTCTTGTTTTGCAAGGGTCACCGTTTTGGGTTTTGGGTGCCCTTTGTGTTTTTGCTGTTTTTTAGAATATTATAAACCCCGTCATTTCTGGAGCGCATCACTCTGCTGCGCACCCCCCCGCCAAAGGAGAGGATCACTGCGCCACCCTCCCCCCGCCTCCGGAGGAGAGGATCACCGCACCGCCCCACCGGAGGAGCGCATCACCATTTGGCTTTTTTGGGAGTCCTGCACCGTTTGGAGTAATTTTTGGAGGGAGCCCTTCACTGTTTGGGGTAATTTTGGGCAGTCCTGCACGATTTCGGGTATTTTTTTGAAGGAGTCCTGCACCCTGCGGTTTTTTTTAATCACTCCAATTTGTCTCTTCTTGGAGCTCTGTACCCTTGGTCTTTTTTTTGTGTGCATCAGCATTTTTTGGGAGCTTTTTTTTTTTTTTTTTTAAATATTACAAAACCCGTGATTTCTGGAGCGCATCACCACGCCGCCCCCTCGGACGAATGCATCACCATTTGTTTTTTTGAGAGCCGTTCACCGTTGATTTTTTTGGATGTTCCTGCACTGTTTTTTTTTTTTTCTGGGAGCTCTCCAAACCAGTTCTTTTTTGTACCTCTGTACCCCGGGGCTTGTTTGTAGCGCGTCACCATTTCGTTTTTGGGAGTCCTTTACAGCTTTGGTGCCTTTTGGAATTTTACCAAACCCGTTTTTTCCAGAGACCTTCACAGCGCTGCCCCGGAGAAGTGTATCACCGTTTGTGTTTTTGGGGAGCCCTGCACCATTTGGAGTCATTTTTGAGGATTCGGCTTTTCCCCTATTTTTTTGATATTCCGAAACACAGATTTTCTGGAGGCCTTCACAGCGCTGCCCTAGAGGAGTGCATCACCGTTTGTTTTCTTGGGGAGTCCTGCACCGTTTGGAGTTTTCTTGTAGGGAGTCCCGGACTCTGGGGCTTTTTTTGATTGCTCCAACCTGGCACTTTTTTGGAGGTCTGTACCCCGAGACTTGTTTTGTGTGTGTCACCATTTTTTTTCTTGTGATCGCTTTACAGCTTTGCTGCTTTTTGGAATAGTATAAACCCCGGAATTTCTAGAGGACTTTGCATCCCTTCCCTGGAGGAGTGCATTACCGTTTGGTGTTTTTTTGGGGGAGTGCTGCACCATTTGGCAGTTTTTTGGAGGCAGTCCTGCACCCTCGGGCTTTTTTGGAGGAGTCCTGCACCCTGGGACTTTTTTGCATCCCTCCAACCTGGCGCTTTTTTGGAGCCCTGTACCCTGGGTCTTGTTTTGTGTGCGTCATCGCCATTGTGGTTTTTGGAGCCTTTTACAGTTTTGCTATTTTTTGGAATATTACAAAACCTGGGATTTTCGGGGTGCATCACAGGGCCACCCCAGAGGAGTGCATCCTCATTTGGGTCTTTTTTGGGAGAGTCCTGCACCATTTGGGTTTTTGGGAGATCTCCAAACCGGCAGTCTTCTGGAGCTCTGTACCCCGGGACTTGTTTGGAGTGCGTCACCATTTTGGTTTTTGGGAGCCCTTTACAGCTTTGGTGCCTTTTGGAATATTGCCAAACCCGCTATTTCCAGAGGCCTTCACAGCGCTGCCCCGGAGAAGTGCATCACCATTTGTGGTTTTGGGGAGCCCTGCACCATTTGGAGTATTTGTTGGGCAGTCCTTCACCATTTGGAGTTGTTTTGGAGGGAGTCCTGCGCCCTCGGGCTTTTTTGGATCCCTCCAACCTTGCACTTTTTTGGAGCTGTGCACCCTGCAGCTTGTTTTGGGTGCGTTCGTGTTCGGGGCCAGCACAGTGCGGTAAGTTCTGCCTCTTCGGAGTAGCCACGGTATTTTTTTTTTTTTCCCAAACATTCTGTTACTTCCTCAGGATCCTGTAGTTGTTGGGAAGTGAAGTTCCAGAGCTTTGGAGGTGAGTTCTCTAGATACCTGCCCATATTCTCCCCCAGGGCCGTGCCACCCATGACCATACTCTCCCGGAGCCTGGGTCATATTCCTAAATTGCTTCAGTACAGAGACCAAGTACCGGATTAAGCTCAAGGTCAGTGTTTTAATAACGAATCTGCCAGGCAAAACATCACTAATCACTACAGAGCAGAGCAAACTGGAAAAGCCAACACCAATCTTTAACAGGTAGAGCAAAAAAGAAGAGCACAGTGCAGATCAAATTAATGTCGAGAACAGCTGAATCAATATCGTGACCTGCAACTGTTAACAGACGTAAATCGCTTCTAATACGCTCTGTTGAACCTTCGAGCCCCACGTCGGTGCCAAAAAGGACTGTCGTGATTTAACCCCAGCCAGCAACTAAGCTCCACACAGCCGCTCGCTCGCTGCCCCCTGCCCCAGCGGGATGGGGGAGAGAATCGGAAAAGCAAAAGTGGGTTGAGATAAGAACAGTTTAAGAAATGAAATGAAATAAAACAATAATGCCAATGTTAATAATAAAAATTGTAATGAAAAGGGAAATAACACCACCACCACCACCACCAATTAAAACCCAAGAAAGACAAGTGATGCAAGGGAAAACAACTGACCAGCCCGTCCCCGAGCAGCAGTCCCCCGGCCAGCTTTCCCCCTGGTTTATATACTGAGCATGACGTCATGTGGGATGGAATATCCCTTTGGTCAGTTGCGATCAGCTGTCCCGGCTGTGTCCCTTCCCAGCTTCTTGCGCACCCCCATCCTCCTGGCTGGTGGGGCGGTGTGAGGAGCAGAAAAGGCCATGACGCTGTGCAAGCACTGCTCAGCAGTAACAAAAACACCTCTGCGTTGTCAACGCTGTTTTCAACACAAATCCAAAACATGGCCCCATACTCGCTACCATGAAGAAAACTAACTCTATCCCAGCCAAAACCAGCACGACAGGTCAAAACATTCCAGGAGATGCCTGGGAGGAGTCTCGGGTGCATCCCTGAAGAGAGAGCTTCCTCTAAAGAACAAAAACCGTCTTGGGAAGCTTTCTTGGGGGAGTCTGGGGCTGCTACCCGAGATCTCAGGTCCCTAAAGGAGAGGAGAAATACTCCGGGACGTGCCTGGGAGGTGTCTCAGGTGGATCCCGGAGGAGGGAGCTTCCTCCAAGAGAGGCCCAACGACTCAGGCAGCTGCCTGGGAGGAGCCCTTGGTTGCTGCCTGGGCTTACGGACACCTGCCAGAGGACGAAAACCACCTCGGCTGTCCGTGCTGGGAAGCCCCTGAGGTGCCTCCAGTGGAGGGAGGGAAGGGCTCAGGCAGCGCTGGTGTCCCCTGCAGCCGGGGCAGCCCTGGGCCCTGGGCGGCAGCTCTGGCTCCTGTTACAGGGCATCGTGAGAAACAAGGGTTAAAAGTAAGAAAGAAAAGTGTAGAGAAGATACTTTGTAACAGCTGCACCTGCTACTTAGACATATTAGAGGTAAAGACTGTCTCCACTGACTCTCTGCTGATAAAGTTTGTCTTCACTGACTCTCTGCTAACTAGCAATAATGATTAGCGCAAGGACGAATCGTAGAAAAATAGAATGGACTGCCAAAATAGTGCCCTAGAGTTAACTTGTCTCATTATAATCTCATTTTAATACTAAAAAACACACCTCCTAGCTAGAGAAGCCCCAACCCAATTTAGCCCCCTACTCTCTGAGCATGTGTGGTGAATTAAAAGAGACCTGTAACTTTAAGATGAAGTAAGAAAAGTGTTAACCAATAGTTATTAAGAAGTAGCACCAGGAGGCGTAACTAACTTCGTTAACTGTTTTAAATACCTGTCATGATTTTAACCCTGCGTGCAAGCTTTGTGGAGAAATCTCCTTGCACCCGGCGCCGCAATAAACATGCCTGCTTTATAACTCTTTGAGTTGTGAAGTTTGTTTCCGCGTGTCACTCCCGTGCTCAGGGAGCAATCGCCAGTTCTGGGCTCAGGAAGTTTTTTTCCCCCAGGCAGATTGGCACAGGTCCCCGGGGGTTTTCCGCCTTCCCCCCCAGCACTGAGCAGGGCCCCTCGCCCGCGCTCCTCAGGGCCGTTTCTGGCCAGCGGTTCCCCGCTGTTGCAGGAGCAGGAGTCCGGCTGTGCCCTCCATCCCGCCGCCTCTCTTCCCTGTGCCAGGCGGGCAGGGGAGCCTCAAGGACTTCCCCGCATGAGGTCCCCTGGGGCTCTTCTGCCCTGTGCCAGACGTGGCCCGCTTGGAAAGGCTGCAGGCGTGCTGCTCCGTCGGGAAGGAGCCGCCGCTCGCTGCGCGGCCGTGCGCGCAATAAAAGCGAAGCATCCGTCTCCTCTGCCGGAGCTGCCGTGTGTGTCTCGTCTGTCCTGGTCGCGCTGCCCGGAGCTGTCTGTACCCTCCTCCGAGGGGGGCATCTTTTATTATTAAAATCACTAACTGAGCGTAGTTTAGCATCCCAGTCTTGATGAAATCCCAGACTCCTTCTCCACAACAACTCCCACGTCCCCACACGCCATCGCACACACTCAGTAGGTTGTTGCTGTTACAGGACATGTTGAAAAACAAGGGTTAAAAGTAAGAGAGAAGAATGTAAAGAAGATAGTTCATAACAATTGCACCTGGCACTTAGACATATTAGAGATAAAGACTGCCTCACTAACTCTCTGCTAACTAGCAATAACGATTAGCACAAGGACGAATAGAATGGACTGCCAAAATAGTGCCCTAGAGTTAACTCGTCTCATTATAATCTCATTCTAATGCTAAGGAACACACCTCCGAGCTAGAAAAGCCCCAACCCAATTTAGCCCCCTACTCTCTGAGCATGCGTGGTGAATTAAAAGAGAACTGTAACTTTAAGATGAAGTAAGAAAAGTATTAACCAAGAGTTAATTAAGGGGTAGGACCAGGAGGTGTAACTAACTTTGTTAACTGTTTTAAATACCTGTCATGATTTTAACCCGCTGTGCATGTCAGGAGGAGAAATCCCCTTGCACCCGGGACCGCAATAAACCAATGTCAGCTTTATACCTCTGTGTGAGCTGTGAAGTTTGTTTCCACGTGTCAATTTTGGCAGCCCAGGTGGGACCCTCTCTGCCCGGCTGCGGGACCGGCTGAGAGGGGGACATCCTCGGCGCGCCCCAAGATTTCTCGGAGGACCTCCCTCGCTCGCCCGATCACTGCAGGGAAAGACACGGACCATCAGCGGACCCGGTGTGTTAAGGGAGGGGAACCTGTAAGTCGTGAGGAGACGTCCTACGGGAGGTAGAGAGCGTTGTGCTCGCCCTGGGTGGGATTCAAATCCAGAAGTGAGGGCGCGGGAACCCCTGGATAGGGAAGTACGCGGGCGCGGGAATCCCTGGATAGGGAAGTACGCAGGGGGGTGCTCTTCGCTGAAATTGCAGGAGTGAAGGATACCTACACGAACGCGGGAATCCCTGATTAAGGGAAGTACGCGGGGGTGCTGTCGTTTGTACCAACTATTATAACCCATGGGAACTGAAATTCGTATTATTGTGGCTATAATTGACATTTTATGATAGTCATTACAATCTATATACTTAGGAAGTTTTGTGCCCGGTACCGTGTATTCTGTGAAAAGTGCTTCATTATACAATTAATGTTGTTGTAAGTTGGGTGAGTGTTTGAGTGAGTGAGGCGCAGTCGGACTGCGGGGCGAGTGCGGAGTCCTGATCCGCGGTTCCGCGTTCTCTGCGGGGAGAGCGGCCGGAGACGGACGAAGCGTATGACGGACTGTGTTAATCGAACCGATTGTTAACCCTTATTGTCCTATACACAGATATCAGGATTTTTCATGCAACCCAATATATGTTTTTGAATGTTTTGGTTGTAAACAGAACGTTTGAGTACGGTTTGGGGACGAGACGATTTTTGGTGTAGTGGGTGTCAAGGAAACTGGTCTAAATGGAATAAGATTGAGCGCTCAGGCCAGCTTAAGCAAGTGCTTTGTAGAAGTATAAAAGGTATAAGGAATTAGTAAGAATGTCGCTGGTATGGAGGGGGATGTAGAACAGAATAGTGACGGGTTTATTTGGCGTGGAACATTGATTTGCCATTGGTGTTGCTTGTTTGTTCGTGCTAAGTGTTTGGAGTGTCATAAGTACATTATTTCCTTTTCAACAATTGTCTTGAATTTCGGTGCATTCGCTGTGGGGCGAGTACGCCCTTGTGTCTTTTGCCTCGGA
Organism: Gavia stellata; assembly: GCF_030936135.1. Classification (NCBI taxonomy): domain Eukaryota; kingdom Metazoa; phylum Chordata; class Aves; order Gaviiformes; family Gaviidae; genus Gavia; species Gavia stellata. The sequence continues at coordinate 111,743 of NW_026776631.1, read as the reverse complement.
TAGGGTAGTATTGCTGTCAGTTCAATCAGGTTGTATTGTTAGGCTGAGGAATAAGCCCCTGCGGGCAGGGTGTTCATTATGGGAGGTAAACAAAGGGGCGGAATCTTGAAAAGGAGCCCTCTAGGCTGTATTTTAGCTCACTGGGAGGAGATAGGAGAGCAGCCAGGAGGAAGAGTGAGCAGAAAGACTTTAATAAAATATTGTCATCAATGGTGGCCTTTGTATAAATTGGATGATGAGGAGAAATGGCCCTTCAATGGAACCTTGAATTAGAATACCTTGTTGCATATGATGTTGTGTTTGAGGGGGAGCCGGTGCCGTGTTTCCCGGGTGGGGGGGAAGCAGGGAAACGTCCCCGCGGCCTCCCCCGGCTGGGGAGGGAGCTGGAGCCCAAAAAAACCGCTGTGACGAGGCCCGAGCGCGGTGCTGCGTGGTGTGTGCCCCAACCAGCGCCCAAGGGGGCCCCTCCCGCCTCAACGGTGCTTCTTGGAGGCAGCAGCCCCGCTGCTCAGAATGACAGAGAAAGGGCAGACCCTGTCCTTGATTTTATTTGCTCAAGATGAAACCTATCAACCAAGCTTTAACACCTACGGATGATGATTTTGTAACGGTACAGGAGCTAGTGGCCAAAGTGAAAAGGGGTATTTTTTAAAAACCTCTTTAATTTAGATTGGGAAAGGAATTGGGAATACACAAATTCTTATCTGTGCCTAAGTCACCAAAACCTCTATTGGGGTGAGACTTATTGGAACAACTAAAAGCGGAAATAAAATTTGAGAAAGGAATTAAGGAACTAATTATAAATGCATTAGACGCGGCTCAGACTAATGTTTCTACAGCACTTAGTTGTATCTAAGCTCAATTATGGATACAGACAATAGCAGCTGCAATCATTAGGGAAGGTGAAGACGGAATCCTACCAAAAGAAATCCGAAAAGTGATTTGGAATAACACAACGAAATTCAAATATTTGCGTTTGCAACTTTGTTAGTCTTACAGGATGTGATTTTAACTACACGGCTCCTGTTACTACTTATCAATTGCTACAGTTTAATTATACGTTGATTCAGGACATACAGCCCACCCCTATTGGAATGAATCTCCCTCTAATAAGAAAACTATTGCATCACGAAAATTTAAAAAGGTTGTTAAAACAAGTTGAAGAAAGTGGAAGAAAGACTTTAATTACTGTCCATCATGATGCCGAGGAAATACACCAAGCAGTGGAATGAGTGAAGTCAGAGGGAGAGCACCATTGGTGGGATGTGTTTAGGGGTTATTCCCCATCAGCTACCAAAATCTTTAACATAATGACCCACCCGATATTGGTGACAACATTAACAATAGTAAATCTTATCCTTTGGTGTAAACTCAAGGAACTTACTGGGCAAGTGTGGACACTAAAAATAATAATGAAACATAACGAACCACTTTTAAAAGCCAAAGAATTTGCTTAGGGGAAAGAAAAGGGGAGAATGTTACAGGACATCTTGAAAAACAAGGGTTAAAAGTAAGAAAGAAGATGCTTCATAACAACTGCACCTGGCACTTAGAACTATTAGAGATAAAGACTGTCTCACTAACTCTCTGCTAACTAGTAATAACGATTAGCACAAGGAGGAATCGTAGAAAAATAGGATGGACTGCCAAAATAGTGCCCTACAGTTAACTCGTCTCATTATAATGTCATTAGAATGCTAAGGAACACACCTCCTAGCTAGAAAAGCACCAACCCAATTAAGCCCCCTACTCTCTGAGCATGCATGGTGAATTACAAGAGAACTGTAACTTTAAGATGAGGTAAGAACAGTATTAACCAAGAGTTAATTAAGGGGTAGCACCAGGAGGCGTAACTAACGTTGTTAACTGTTTTAAATACCTGTCGTGATTTTAACCCGCTGTGCATGTCAGGAGGAGAAATCCCCTTGCACCCGGGACCGCAATAGACCACTGTCGGCTTTACACCTCTGTGTGAGCTGTGAAGTTTGTTTCCGCGTGTCACCGCCCCCTCGAAGGCCCTCGCACAGCACCGTCCTCTTCGCCAGGACGCGTGTCCCAGCGACCGGGGTGAGTCCCCGTCCCCGTCCCCGGGGACACCCGAACCCCCTCGCTGTGGCGCGGTCCCAGACACGGCAGGAGGGGCGGCCGAGGGGGTGCGGTGCCTCCGCCCGGCAGAGTGGCGGGCGGGTCCCGCAGGAGAGAGCTGCTTCCAGCACCGCGGGAAGCTCCCCCGGAGGGGCCTGGGGCCGCTGCCCGGCTGTGGCGGAGAGGCGCGGGCCGTGGCCGGGGCGAGCTGCCCCGCAGCCGGCCCGGCCCGCAGCGGAGCGGAGCGGAGCGGAGCGGCAGGTCTGGGCGCAGCGGGGGGCTCCCGGGGCGGGAAGCGCCCGGGCCGCGGAGAGAGCCGCCGGCAGCTGCCGCCGGGGCCGCCGCCAGAGCCGCCGCGAGGCCGGGGCGGGGCCGGGGCGGGGCCGGGGCGGGGCCGGGGCGGCGGCGGGCGGTCGCCCCGCGCTGTAACGGACAGGAGCGGCCGGTGGCCGAGGGAAGCCGCTCCGGAGCCGGCCCGGCCCGCAGCGGAGCGGAGCGGAGCGGAGCGGCAGGTCTGGGCGCGCCGGGCCGCGGCCGCCCCCGCGGCTCTCGACAGCGGCCGGGGCAGCGCTGGCGCCCGGAGCGGGCGAGGCCGGCGTGGCAGCCGGGAGGAGCTCGGCTGCGGTGCCCCGCCGGCAGAAAGCCGCGTCCTCTGCGCTCGCCAGGCCGGCGGCGGCAGCCGGAGAGAGCCCCCCCGAGAAGGGGCAGCCGGAGAGAGCCCCCCCGAGAAGGGGCAGCCGGAGAGAGCCCCCCCGAGAAGGGGCAGCCGCCCGGGCCTCGGGCTGCCGGGCGTGCCGGAGCCTGGGGCTGGTGCCGGCGGGCGGGAGCGAGAAGAGCTGCGGAGGGGTGACCCAGCGGAGCGCCTGCTCGGCCCGGTGGGAGAGCTGCGGGGGGAGGGAGGAAGGTCGGGGGGCGTCGGGGGGCTGAGACGGAGCTGGGCTGGGGGAGCCGCGCGCCGGAAGGAAACAGACGGACCCGGTCTGTTAACACATGTCTCTGTGACTCCTGTCACCATCACAGTTTGGGGTTTTTTGATAATGGGAAGGCCGACACGGCACCAGGCCAGCTGGTGTCGGATGGGATTTCTCAAAGGGGGAAGAGGGTCTTTGCTGCCGAGCTAGCGGGTCTCATTGACAGAGCGTTAAACTAGACTTGGAAGGGGAGGGAGATGATATCAGGCTTGCCTTGACAAGCTGTGGGATGACACGCCAAGGTTAGCGGGACAGGGTGCTAGCGAGGGCCCTCGGCCCGTTGCTCTGAGATGTGCTGGGTACAGGGCAGCACAGGTGAAGTCTTACGGAGATGAGCTGGGGGCTCCCGAGGTAATAGGAGCCAAGAGGGAAACAACAGTGAAATCACAGAATCATAGAATGTTGTGGGTTGGAAGGGACCTTTAGAGGTCATCTAGTCCAGCCCCGCCCCTGCCATGAGCAGGGACATCTTCCACTAGGTCAGGTTCCTCAGAACCCCGTCCAAGCTGACTATTTCCAGGGATGGGGCATCTACCACCTCTCTGGACAGCCTGTGCCAGTGCCTCACCACCCTCATTGTAAAACATTTCTTCTTATATCAAGTCTAAATCTACCCTCTTTTAGTTTAAAGACATTACCCCTTGTCCTATCGCTACAGCCTTGCTAAAAAGTCTCTCCCCATCTTTCTTATAAGCCCCCTTTAAGTACTGAAAGGCCGCAAGAAGGTCTCCCCGGAGCCTTCTCTTCTCCGGGCTGAACAATCCCAACTCTCTCAGCCTTTCTTCATAGGAGAGGTGTTGCATCGCTCTGATAGTTTTCGTGTCCCTCCTCTGGACCTGCCTCAACAGGTCCGTGTCTTTCCTGTGCTGAGGACTCCAGAGCTGGATGCAGTATTCCAGTTGGGTTCTCGCCAGAGCGGAGTAGAGGGGCAGAATCACCTCCCTTGACCTGCTGCTCACGCTTCTTTTAATACCTCAAAGGAATTAATGTGTGTTCCTCTGAGGAGGTGACATGCTGAAGTGCCTCTGCACCAATGCATACAGCATGGGCAACAAACGGGAGGAGTTGGAAGCCACCGTGCTGCTAGAAAGCTACGACCTAGTTGCCATTACTTAAAGCTGGTGGGAGGAACCCCATGACTGGAGTGGGGCTATGGATGGCTGCAGGCTGTTCAGAAGGGACAGGCAAGGAAGGAGGGGGTGAGGGCTTGCCCTCTATGTCAAGAAATGGATAGATTGTGAAGAGTTGTCTCTGGAGGACAGCCACGAGCAAGTTGAAAGCTTGTGGGTGAGAATTAGAGACTGAGGAAACAAAGGTAACCTTATGCTTGGTGTCTACTACAGGCCACCAGATCAAGGGGAGCCTATTGACAAAGCCTTCTCACTCCCGCTACAGGAGGCATCGCACTCGCAGGCTCTCGTCCCGCTGGGGGACTTCCACCACCCCGACATCTGCTGGAAAAGTAGCACGGCGAGCTGTAGGAGATGCAGGAGACTCCCGGAGAGCACTGAGGATAACTTCTTAAGCCAGGTAATGGACAGCGTGTCGTGGATGGCGTGATAGATGCACTTTGCTCCTAAGAGAGAAGCAGCAATATGTTTATTGATATCAAGCCTTGTTAAATCTCTGTTTCACAGTAAATGTGACAGTGGTTTAACACGATTCGATGGCAAGGGACACTTGATTATTTACTGCATAGAGGACAGGGTCAGACAGAACTGCTAGGGAGACCCTCCCGCTGACTCACGAGGTTCAGAGAGGACCCCCTTTGCATTCTAAACTTCCCTTGGAGGTGCGGCTGGATCCAAACTTAGTCTTGGACTTGGTCAACGTTTTATGTCTAAAGGATTATATGTGCACAAGCAATCAAAGATATAATCTTAGTGAAGCTTACAAAGTTTAGCAAGCTATTAGTCACTTACCGAGGATCTGCTGCGGCAAGGACTCTCTCAACACCGAGGCATAAGGGAACTCTGCGGCAGGCGTAACCTTGGGAGGCGTCCCTGCTCAAGGGGAGATCCCGTCGTGCAACCCGCTGCCGTGCAGGAGAGCTCAAAGGTCTCTTGGGCTGCTCACTATTTATGGGGGTAAGATGACTGACTCCTAGTCATATTTGCATACCGACCACAGAGATCTTAGTTTCTTTCTTCCAGATTTGGCTTGAGTGGGACTTTGACCAGCACTGTGGTTAGGTGGGCGCATTGCCCACATCAGCCCTTGGCTATTGTGTTGTTATCTGTCTCCCGAATCCACTTTGAGCCGGATGCAGCCATCACGACCAGACGCAGCCATCACGACTGCCACTGGTGGTTATCGCTCGAGCAGGGTTAAGGGCGATAAAGGTCAGGTTGTGGAGGTGGGCTAAGCACACAATGTCACCCAGCCCCACTGGAGCGGGTGCGATACTGGACCTGACGGTCACCAATGCAATTGAGCTAATTGGTGACGTTAAGAGTGGAGGCAGCCTGGGCTGCGGTGATCATGCACTGGTGGAGTTCACAGTCCTGAGGGATGTGGGTCAGGCAAAGAGTAAAGTCAGGACCTTGAATTTTAGGAAAGCAAACTTCCAGCTGTTCAAGGAGTCAGCCAATAGGAGCCCCTGGGAAACTGCCCTCAAGGGCAAGGGAGCAGGACAGAGCTGGCAGATCTTTAAGGACGCTTTCCAGAGAGTGCAAGAGCTCTCGATCTTCAGGTGTAAGAAATGAGGAAAGGAAGGCATGGCTGAGTTGAGACCGGCTGGTCAAACTAAAGGGCAAGAAGGAAATGCACAGGCAGTGGAAGCAGGGACAGGTATCCTGGGAAGAGTATAGGGACGCTGCCCGGTTGTGCAGGGATGGGGTCAGGAAGGCCAAGGTGTGGCTGGAGCTGAACTTGGCCAGGGACACAGAGAATAGTAAGAAAGGCTTCTACAGGTATGTCAGCCAGAAAAGGAAGGTCCAAGAAAGCGTACCCCCCTGATGAACACGACTGGGAAACTGGTAACAACGCATGAGGAGAAGGCTGAGGTACTCAGCAACTGTTTTGCCTCAGTCTTCACGGGCAACTTCTCTTCCCACACCTCTCGAGTGGATGGACCGCAAGACAGGGACTGAGGGAGCAAAGTCGCTCCCACTGTAAGGGAAGATCAGGTTTGTGACCCCCTGAGGAACCTGGACGTACATAAGTCTATGGGACCTGACGAGATGCATCCCGGAGTCCTGAGGGAATGGGCTGATGTAGTTGCCAAGCCACTCTCCATACTGTTTGAAAAGTCACGGCAGCCAGGTGAAGTCCCTGGTGACTGGGAAAAGGGAAACATTGCACCCGTTTTTAAAATGGACAGGAAGGAGGATGCTGGGAATGACTGACCTGTCAGCCTCACCTGTGTGCCTGGGAAGATCATGGAACAGATCCTCCTAGAAGCTATGCTAAGGCACATGGAGGGCAGGGAGGCGATTTGAGACAGCCAGCATGGCTTCACCAAGGGCAAGTCTTGCCTGACCAACTTAGTGGCCTTCTATGACGGAGTGACTACAGCAGCGGACAAGGGAAGAGCTCCGGATGTCATCTACCTGGACTTCTGTAAGGCCTTTGACACAGTCCCCCACAACATCCTTCTCTCTGAATTGGACTGTCCGGTGGATGAGGAATTGGTTGGATGGTCGCATCCAGAGGGCAGTGGTCAACAGCTCAATGTCCGGATGGAGATCAGTGACAAGCGGTGTCCCTCAGGGGTCCATACTGGGACCAGTGCAGTTTAATATCTTCATCAGTGACATAGACAGTGGGATCAAGTGCACCCTCAGCAAGTTTACAGATGACACCAAGCTGAGTGGTGCAGATGACACGCCAGAGGGATGGGATGCCATTCAGAGGGACCTGGACAAGCTTGAGAAGCGGGTCCATGCGAATTTCATGAGGTTCAACAAGGCCAAGTGCAAGGTCCTGCACCTGTGTCGGGGCAATGCCCGGTATCAATACAGGCTGGGGGATGAATGGATTGAGAGCAGCCCTGCAGGGAAGGACTTGGGGGTACTGGTGGACGGAAAGCTCGACATGAGCTGGCAATGTGCGCTCACAGCCCAAAAGCCAGCTGTATCCTGGGCTAGATCAAAAGCAGCATGGCCAGCAGGTCAAGGGAGGTGATTCTGCCCATCCACTCTGCTCTCCAAAAGAGGAAAAACCATCTTGGGTAGATTCCTTGGAGGAGTATGGGGCTGCTACCCTGGGTCTCAGGTCCCTAAAGCACACGTGAAAAAACTCCTGGAGATGCCTGGGAGGAGTCTTGGGCAGATCCTGGAGGAGAGAGTTTCACCCAAAGGACAAAAATATACTCTGGGTGCTTCCTTCGAGGAGTCTGGAGCTGCTACCCAGGATCTCAGGTCCTTGAAGCAGTGGTCAGAAGACTCCAGAAATTGCTTTGGAGGAATCTGGGGTGGACCCGGAGGAGAGACCTTCCTCTAAAGAAGAAAAAACATCTCGTGAATCTTTGTTGGCAGAGTCTGGGGCTGCTACCTGGGATCTCACGTCACTACATCAGAGGTCAAAAGACTCCAGGACATGCCTGGTAGCAGTCTCGGGTGGATCACAGAGGAGAGAGTTTCCTCCAAAAGAGGGAAAAACTTCTTGGGTATCTTCCTTGGAGGAGTCCAGGACTGCTACGCGGGATTTCACATCACTAAATCAGACGTCAAAACACTCCAGGAGATGCCTGGGAGGAGTCTCGGGTGGATCCCAGAGGAAAGAGTTTCCTCCAAAGGAGAAAAATATACTTGGGAAGCTGCCTTGGAGGAGTCTGGGACTGCTACCCGGGAACTAATGTCCCTAAAGTATATCTCCAAACACTCTGGGATCTTCCTGAGAGGAGTCTAGGGTGGATCCCAGGGGAGAGATCTTCCTTTTAAAAGAGAAAAATCATCTCAGGAAGCTTCCTTGGAGGAGTCTGGGGATGCAACCTGGAATCACAGGTCCCTGAAGCAGAGGTCCAAACACTCTGGGAGATGCCTGGGAGGAGTCTCGGGTTCATCCTGGTGGAGAGTGCTTCCTCCAAAAGAGGAAAAGCTTTTCGGGTAGCTTCCTTGGAGGAGTCTGGGACAGCTACCCGGGATCTCATGTCCCTGAAGCAGAGGTCAAAAGGCTCTGGGAGATGCCTGGGAGGAGTCTCGGGCAGATCCCTGAGGAGAGATCTTCCTTTAAAAGAGAAAAAATATTTTGTGAATTTTCCTTGGAGGAGTCTGGGGCTACTATGTGGGGTCTCGGGTCCATAAGAAGTGGTCAAAAGACTCTGGGACATGCCTTGGAGTAGTCTTGAGTGGATCCCAGAAGAGACGTGTTCCTCTAAAGGAGAAAAAACATCTCAGGTAGCCTCCTTGGAGGAGTCTGGGACTGCTACCTGGTATCTCAGGACCGTAAAGAAGAGGTCAAAAGACTCCCGGACATGCCTGGGAGGAGTCTCAGGCGTATCCCGGAGGAGAGATCTTCCTCTAAAGGAGGAAAAACATCTGAGGTAGCTTCCTTGGAGGAGTCTGGGGCTGCTACCTGGGAATCCACGTCCCTAAATCAGAAGTCAGAACTCTCTGGGAGATATTTGGGAGGAGTCTCGGGTGCATCCCAGAGGAGAGAGTTTCCTTTAAAGGAGAAAAGACATCTCGGGTAGCTTCCTTGGAAGAGTCTGGGGCTGCTACCTGGGATCTCATGTCCCTAAAGAAGAGGTCAAAAGACTCCGCGAGATGCCTGGAGAACTCCTGAGGAGGAGGAGGATTACGATGAGTTCTGAGGAGAAGGAGAAGGGGGAGGAAGAGGAGAAAAACTCCTGAGGAGGAAGAAGAAGAGGAGGAGGAGGACAAGGACACCTGAGGGCATGGAGGGCTCCAGGAAAAAGGAGGAGAAGAAGGACTCCTGAGGCGGAAGCAGAGGAGGAGGAAGAGGACGATGAGGAAGAGGATAACTCCTGAGGATGAGGAGGAGGATTTCTGAGGAGGAGTATGAAAGGGAAACCTGAAGACAAGGACTCCAATAGAGGAGGAGGAGGATGGGGAAGACTCCTTAAGACGAGGAGGAGGACTCAAGAGGAAAAGGACTGTGGAGGAGGAGGAGGATGACAATGATGGCAACTCCATAGGAGGAGAAGGACTCGTGAGGAAGAGGACTCTAGAGGAGGAGGAGGAGGAGGAGGAGGAAGAGGAGGACACCTGAGGAGAAGACCTCCTATAGATGAGATGGAGGAGGACACCATAGGAAGAGGAGGACTCATGAGGAAGGGGAAAAGGAGTCTAGAGGAGGAGGAGGAGGAAAACTCCTGAGGAGATGGAGGAGGAAGAGGAGGAGGACTCCTGAGGAGGAGAATCGAGACAAAGAATTGAGTCCTGAGGAGTAGTAGGAGGAGGAGGACGACACCTCTAGAGTAGAAGGAGCACTCATGAGGATGAGGACTCCTGGGGAGCATAAGGCCAGCTGAGGAGGAAGAGGAGGTGGACTCCTGAGGAAGAAGAGAAGGAGTCCTCCTCTTGAGGAGGAGGTTTCCTTAGCAGGAAGAGGAGGACTCCTGAGGAAGAGAAAGAGAAGGAAGACTCCTGAAGAGGAGTACTCCTGAGGAGGATGAGGACTCCTGAAGAGGAGAATTCTGTACAAGGAGTCCTGAGTAGGAGAAGGAGGAGGATTCCAGAGGAGGAGGAATAAGAAGAGAATGACGAGGAAGAAGATAACTCCTGAGGATGTGGACGACTCCCAAGAAGGACAATCTAGAAAAGGAGGAGTCCTGAGTAGGAGCAGGAGGAAGGCTCCTGAGGAGGACGACTTCTATCGAGTAGAAGAAGCACTCATGAGGACAAGCGGGAGGACTCCTGAGGATGATAAGGCCTCCTGAGGAGGAGGAGAACTCTTGAGGAGAAAGAAGGAGTGGACTCCTGAGGAGGACGAGGAGGAGGATTCCTTAGGGGGAAGAGGTAAACACCTGAGGAGGAGGTGAAGGAGGACTTCAGAGGAGGAGGCGGCGGAGGAGGAGGAAGAGGAAGAGGACTCCTGAGGAGGAGGAAGATAAGGAGGAGTTCTGAGGAGGAGTACTCCTGAGGAAGAGCAGCACTCCTGAGGAGGAGAACTCTGAAGAAGGAGGCATCCTGTGGAGGAGGAGGAGGAGAAGAAAGAGGAGGACTCCTGAGGAGGAAGAGAAGGAGAAGGACTCCTGAGGAAGTGAAGGAGGAATCCTGAGGAGGAGGAAGAGATGGACTCCTGAGGAGGAAGAGGTAGAGGAGGAGGACTCCTGAATAGAAGGACTCCTCTAGGAGGAAGAGGAGGACTCCTGAAGAGGAGAACTCTGAAGGAGGAGGAGGAGAAGGAGGGGAACTCCTGATGAAGAGGTGGAAAACTCCTGGACAGGAAGAGAACTTCTGAGGACTCCTGAGGAGGAGGAGGAAGAGAAGGAGGAGGACTCCTGAAGAGGAGGACTTCTGAGTAGGTGAAGGAGGACTCCTGAGGAGGAGGACTCCTGAGGAGGACGAGGACTCCTGAGGAGGAGAATTCTGTAGAAGAAGGAATCCTGAATAGGAGAAGGAGGAGGATTCCTGAGGAGGAGGAGGAGGAAGACGATGCCTTAGGAGAAGAAGGAGGAAGAGGAGGAGGACTCCTGAGGAGGAGGAGGACTCCTGAGGAGGAGAATCTAGACAAGAAGTGCTGAGGAGGAGGAAGGGTCCTGAGGAGGATGACTCGTATGGAGTAGAAGGAGCACACATGAGGATGAGCGGGAGCACTCCTGAGGAGGATGAGGAGAACTCTTGAGGAGAAAGAAGGAGAAGGACTCCTGAGGAGGAAGAGGAGGAGAAGGACTCCTAGGAGTTGAAGGATGAATCCTGAGGAGCGGAAAGAGATGGTCTCCTGAGAAGGAGGAGGAGGAGTCCTGAGGAGAAGAACTCTTTTGAAGGAGGAGTCCTGAGGAGGAGAAAGAGGGGAAGTCCTGATGAAGAAGTGGAAAATTCCTGAATAGGAAGAGAACTTCTGAGGAGGACATAGGAGGACTCCTGAAGAGGAGGAAGAGAAGGAGGAGGACTCCTGAAGAGGAGGACTTCTGAGTAGGTGAAGGAGGACTCCTGAGGAGGAGGAATAGAAGGAGGACTCCTGAAGAGGAGTTCTCCTGAGGAGGACAAAGACTCCTGAGGAGAATTCTGTACAAGAAGGAGTCCTGAGTAGGAGAAGGGGGATTCCTGATGATGATGAGGAAGAAGACGACTCCTTAGGAGAAGGAGGAAGAGGACGAGGACTCCTGAGGAGAATTCTGTACAAGAAGGAGACCTGAGTAGGAGAAGGATGAGGATTCCTGAGGAAGAGGAGGAGGAGGAATAAGAAGACTACTTAGGAGAAGAAGGAGGAAGAGGAGGAGGACCATTGAGGAGGAGGAAGAGGAGGACCCCTGAGGTGGAGAACCTAGAGAAAGAGAAGTCCTGAGTAGGAGGAGGAGAAAAGGGTCCTGAGGAGGACGACTCGTATAGAGCAGAAGGAGCACTCATGAGGACAAGCGGGAGGACTCCTGAGGAGGATAAGGTCTTCGGAGGAGGAGGAGAACTCTTGAGGAGAAAGAGGGAGTGGACACCTGAGGAGGGCGGGGAGGAGAATTCCTTAGGGGGAAGAGGTAAAGTCCAGAGGAGGAGGTGAAGGAGGACTTCTGAGGAGGAGGAGGTGGAGGAGGAAGATAAGGAGGAGTTCTGAGGAGGAGTACTCCTGAGGAAGAGCAGCACTCCTGAGGAGGAGAACTCTGAGGAAGGAGGCATCCTGTGTAGGAGGAGAAGTCCTGAAGAGGAGGACACCTGAGAAGGGGGAGGAGGAGGAAGAGAAGGAGGACTCCTGAGGAGTTGAAGGAGGAATCCTGAGGAGGAGGAAGAGATGGACTCCTGAGGAAGAGGAGGACTCCTGAGGAGGACTCCTGTAGGTGGAAGAGAAGGACTCCTGAAGAGCAGAACTCTGTTGAAGTCCTGAGTCCTGAGGAGAAGTCCTGAGGAGGTGGAGGAGAGGAAGTCCTGATGAAGAGGTGGAGAACTCCTGAATGGGAAGAGAACTTCTGAGGAGGTCATAGGAGGACTCCTGAGGAGGAGGACTGCTATAAAGGAGTGTTGGAGAGGGAGAATCACCCGGAGTAACGATGAAATCTCAATATGAGTATAGTCGTTCTCCCCTTTATTCAAGCTTACAGAGTATATATAGACAGATGCCAAGAACACGCGTCCGCAACAGTTGTATAATTGGCTTACAGCCTCTGTTCACGCGCCAGGGCGGCGAGTGTGATTGGTACAGTGCTCTTGTGCACGCACAGGAGCACTTCTCCTCTTCGTGGATGTCGCTCCTTCTTCTTGTTTACCATTCCACTGTCTCTTATCACATCAGGCTTTCAAGGACAGTTAGCGGTTCCCTCTGAGCCTTTCCTCTCATCAGAGACTGAGTTGCTCATGGGAATCAGATCGTGTCCCTTGTTACTAAGCCATTCCTCCACAATTCCCCCTTCTTGTTTTTGAGCAATTCAGGCTTGGTGAGCGAGCTGCAAAATTAACCTTTTTATACAAGATATAGCACAGCTTAAGCATACTAAAACAGTAATTATAACTATTATAATTAAGAGATTATATTTAAACAAATCAGCACACTTTGATTTAGTTTGTTCCCATTCATGCACAACCAAATGACCATACTAACCAAATGATCAATACAAATCATGCAACGTAGTAACCAAGTGATTAATACAAATCATACATGCAATTGTATGTCACCAGGCGGGGTTCTCACGAACCACAAGTTATGAGCAGCTTCAAGTAACCGGTCCCGAACAAAAAAGAATGCCTTATTCTTACCAGAGGTCCTTGTCTGTCCCCGCGAGGATCCGCTGAATCGGTGAGTCCCTCCAGAGAAATCTCCGGGGCCGGCCTAGAGAGTCGCCGATTCAGAGGCTCCTGCAGCCAGACAGAGATTGTCCCATCTAAAACTGAAACAACAAAGTCGGTACCGAGCCCGCGATCAGGACGGTTTTCCGAGATGAATAACCTAATAACAACTAGTTTGTTATTAAGCAGGCATTCTTTAATACAGCGCTGGGCAGCATTGGGGATTTGTCCACCATGAGTGCTCCAACGGGTTAGCAAAACACCTCAGTTCATATACAGAAACAAATCATACATATTCATCAGAATTCTCAAAAGGGCAGTCTTATGTGGATGAGTTCCCGGAACTCTTTTACTACCAGATCCACGTATACCATAACCAAGACTGCTGGAGCAGTCTGTCAGAGTTGGCCTCAGGCTCGTGACCTGTTGCTACCACGATGCGAGAAGCATTGTGAACCGAATTTGGTATTGTCCTTCTAAACAGTCATGACACCAATGTCCCGCTAATCCTCGACAACGAAATTCTTGTTGTCCGCAGGTGGCACAGTGCACGTATTCAGTTGTCATTCAACTGGACGGGGTCAATCGAAGGAGGAGGTTCTTTCCATGGTCTAATCCACCACGCTGGGGCCCACTGTGGACCCTGATCTTTTAAGATAAAAGCATAACCTCTCCCAGTCATTTTAACATCAGCAGGACCTTTCCATTCCCCGGATATTGGGTCCTTGAACTGTACCCACACAAGTGTCGAGGGCTGCAGGCCAGATTACAGCGATAAATGATGTATCACTATTGGGGGGGACTCGCGGTCGCCCGTTAAGCGTAAAAAATTTAACACATACAGCGCTTTTGCAAGCCGTTCAGCTGGACACAGGGATGAGTCTCCCCCTTTTTGTTTTTGCAAAAGCGATTTCAGCGTAGCATGAGCACATTCTACTATGGTCTGTTCCGTCAGGGAATGTGGAATACCCGTAGACCTACGGATATCCCACTGGGTACAAAAATGTGCGAAGCGTTGCAAAACATAAGCAGGACTGTTATCGGTTTTAATTTCATTAGGTACACCTAACACAGCGATGGATGCGCACATATGTCTAATCACATGTCTTGCCATTTCACCTGTGTGAGCCGTTGCCCACATAGCCAGAGAATATGTGTCAATGCTTACATGAACATAGTTTTGACGCCCAAATTCAGGAATATGAGTGACGTCCATGTGCCACAATTGTAAAGCATGCAATCCACGAGGATTGACTCCTAAACCCAATCCCAGACCTGTAATTTGGCAGTCCGGACATGATTGTACAATGCCACGGGCATCAGAAATAGAAAGAATAAATTGTCTCGCTAAAACTTTAGTCGATCGGTGAAAAAAATCATGGGAACTCTGGCCTTGCTCAAACAGGTTAGTTTGGCGATTTTCCCAAGCGGTGGCAACTAAGTCATCTGCTCTGTTATTGCCAATGGCCAGACCAGAGTCAAACTGATGGCTGCGAATATGCGTAATAAAATAAGGATTGGTTCGCTGATTTAACAAATGCAACATCTGTAACAACAACTGATATAATACTGGGTTTTTCACCTCACGTACCATAGATCGCTCAATCCGTTTAAACAGTACCCACTACGTACAAGGAATCAGAGACGATGTTAACAGGTTGAGTTGTCCAATTCTGAAAAGTCCAAACCTCGGCCTTCAGCTCCAACGTTTGCAATGAATCTTGCGGATAACCTGTAAGCAATTGGGAATGCCATTGTCCCTGAACACACCAAGTAATAGCGGCTCATTTTGACTTTTTTCCTGCATCGGTAAAAACAGTAAGCCCTGGGACAGGCGTTTCTGATAATTGCAGAGATTCTTCAAACGCTTGGTCCTGTAACAACGGTAAAAGTCTTGTAGGTGGGTAAGCATTAGTAATCTGACCAGTATATTCAGCAAAAGCGTATAGTAAAATACCAGAAGAGGACAAAAGCCAATCTAAATAGGATTGCTTAATAAGAATACAAATTCGTTCTGGATCCTGCCCTCTTAAATCAATACTGCGACGCCTTCCCTTTATGATGATATTTGCAAGCAGTTCTATTCTAGTACACACTGTTGTCTTAGGCTGATACGACAAGAAAAGCCATTCTAATAGTATGACACTTTTTGGTGATTGCTGGATTAGGAGACCTAAAACATGGTTCCTACTTTTACTGGAATTAACAATAAATAAGTGTATAGGTAGGTCTGTAATAAATTGTTGTGACATCCTGCCGACTAATTTCTCAGTTATCTTTTGCAAAGCTTGCTGTTGCTGCATCGATAAAGTTCTCGATGCATCAGCAGATGCAGAAGTCCCTAACAGAGGCATTAAAGCAAAAGCCGCGCAGGCAAGCAAAGCAAAACAAGGAATTCATTCACCACTACCCGTCGGCAGGCAGGTGTTCAGCCATCTCCAGGAAAGCAGGGCTCCATCACGCGTAACTATTACTTGGGAAGACAAAAGCCATTACTCCGAATGTCCCCCAATAATTTCTGCACATCTGTTAATGTTGTTATCTGCGCGGTCAGCTGTATTTTCTGTGGCCTCACAATACTTTGTGTGATGATCCAACCCAAATAATGCCATGGAGGACCCTTTTGGACCTTTTCAGGTGCAATTTTTAAACCTTTTCTCTCTACCGTAACTGTCAAATCTTGCAATGTTTTTCCAACATCTAAATCTTTCCCCGCAACTAAAACATCATCCATGTAATGATACACGAGCAGGAACTGTCTAACCTTAAGCTTAGAGGATGTGTGGATCCTTGAAACAGGCCAAGCCTGTCCTTCTTACCTGTTGCTGGAAGAAACCAAGACTTGTGATGTCTGAAATATGTAGGAAAACTTGAAGTTTGGGATAAATACTTGACAGACTGGTTCATTCTTTGTTTCACATAAGCTCCTGATAGATTTGTTCTTAATTTCTCCTGGAGAAAACACTTCAGTTGCTTTTCAGACCTCTTAATACAAATTGCTTTCTATAAGTCTATTTTGTCAAATAAAATTTTGAGCAGTAAACCCTTTATAACTAACTTTATCTATTGCTTCTGCCTGTTTGTGTTCAGAAGCACTAAGGTGATGCTTCTCTTTAGTGCGGAAGAGACTGGGGGGGGTTGAGAATGCTGCAACTTCTGAATTGAGGGTTTTTTCGGGGGAGGGAGGGCGGGGGCTGGGGGGGGGGTGGTGGGGGGGAGGAGGGCAGGGGCCGGAGGCAGGGAGGGAGGGCGGGGAGGCGGGGGGCGCCGGGCGCACGCAGGACGGGCGCACGCGCGGCGGCGGCACAGCCGGGCCTGGGCTGCGGCAGACAGATGTTCACCCCCTCCCCGCTCCCCACTTCGCGCCACGTGCTGGCGCGGATTTTTTCTTCCCGAATGCCTAATGTCCCAAATCGATGAGCTCAGTAGGTGGCCCAGGTCCCTCCTCCGTTAGAGTTTTCTGAGGAGGCACTTCCGCATGCGTATTATTTCTCCGTTTTGGCTTAGAACCGCTCACTTCCGCTTTTCCCGCGTCCTGCACGGGGCTCCGCGGCAGGCTTTTTCTTTCCTCAGGAGGGTCAGGGGTCTCATAAGTTTGAATATCAGCAACAGTTTTGCAAACAGTCCCGGACATGCCCTTCACCACAGGCATGCCAAAGAACCGCGCAATAGGTCCCGGCTTACTCGGCGGTTTCAGAGCAGCTGTTCCTGAGCCTAGCATCTGAGCGGCGGCACAGGCTATTTCCCGCTCTGCTTTCATCGCTTTCAATGTTGCTAACACGTCATTCCACAGTCCACGGACAATCTTTATTTCTTTTTCATCTTTTTCATTCCCCTCGATCGTTTTTTGCCACATTGTCCCTCCAAAGTCCCGCCATTCCGAGACAGAAAACAGCATATGCGTGTCAGAAAAATGACCCCATCGCTGTCCCAATCTAATTAACTTAACCAGCCGCTTTACAGGTGCTTCAATCCCTCTCTTAGAGAGGATTCCTGCAAGCAAGGTGGCCGCAGCTTCTATTTCCATAGCTGCGCCTGAGGGGTGAGGAGCGACCTCACACACCGGTGTCTGCCGCACTTCTTGTGCCCGAGCAGCACCTCCCTCAGCCGTGGTTTCCCACTCCCCTCCTCTAGCTGCTTACCGCAGTCACGGAGACCTCAGTCGAATTGAACCATCCTCTGCTACCAGATGTTGGAGAGGGAGAACCACCCGGAGTAACGATGAAATCTCAATATGAGTATAGTCGTTCTCCCCTTTATTCAAGCTTACAGAGTATATATAGACAGATGCCAAGAACACGCGTCCGCAACAGTTGTATAATTGGCTTACAGCCTCTGTTCACGCGCCAGGGCGGCGAGTGTGATTGGTACAGTGCTCTTGTGCACGCACTCCTCTTCGTGGATGTCGCTCCTTCTTCTTGTTCACCATTCCACTGTCTCTTATCACATCAGGCTTTCAAGGACAGTTAGCGGTTCCCTCTGAGCCTTTCCTCTCATCAGAGACTGAGTTGCTCATGGGAACCAGATCGTGTCCCTTGTTACTAAGCCATTCCTCCACAAAGGAGGAGGAGGAGCAGGACTCCTGAGGAAGATGAGGACTCCTGAAGAGGAGGAGTTGGAAGAGGAGGACTCCTGAGAACAAGGACTTGTGAGGAGGAGGAGGAGGAGGAGGGCAAGGACTGCTGAGGAGGAGGAGAAGTGGAAGAGGAGGAGGAGAGGGGGCAGGAGGCATCCTGAGGAGGAGAGGACTCTGGATAGTCACGCCGTCGATGCTGCAGTCGTTACCCAGCGCTCCTCCAGTGACGGGTGGCAGCGGCAGAGCCGCGGCAGAGGCCGTGTCTCGGTGCCGGTCCCGCTGCCGCACACGGCCCCTCCTCCCGGCGCACTTCGCTCCGTGGCGGCGGGCAGCAGCCCCGCTGCAGCGTGTCCCTGCGGGAGCCCCCGCCCCGCAGCTCCCCGCCCCTCCGCCCCGCGGCCCCGCGGCCCGGCTCCGTCCCCGGCTCCGTCCCCGTCCCCGTCCCCCCGCCGCCCCGTTCTCCCCCGGCCCCGCTCCCCGCCGGGCCGCGCTGCCGGGGCTCCCCGCGGCGGGGGCGGAGCCGGCCTGAGCGGCGGCTCATGAATATTCATGAGGGCGGGCGGGGCCGCGGCGGGGCAGGTTTTTGGTGTCCGTGAGGGTACGTTGTGTCCATAGGGTTTGTCGGTCGGATGAACGGAGGGAAAGTTAATTTCCGCCCTTTAGTTCAAGTGTGGAAAAAAGGACACGCTCAATGCTTGCTGCTCTTTGTGGTGACGTGAATTGGGTGGTTTTAGGGTGATGAAGCAGCCTCAGAGTGGTGTTGCAGAGGGTGGGAGCTCCCGGAGCCAAGGTGCATCCATCAGAAGCCGGCAGGAAGCCGGGAGGCGAGAGCTGGCCCCGGGCGGGTTCTTGCCTTCTGCCTGCGGGACGGGTTTCCACAGCTCGCGGGTGCTGGGAGAGGCTGGGGGTGGGCACGGGGGTGTCCTGGGGCCCAGCGCCTTTGCAGAGCCTTGCTGCTCCTCTGGCTTCCAGGATGGAGAGAGTTCCGTTTCTGCGGTGAGCTTTTCAGTTGCACGTTTTTCAAAAGACAAAGTCTGGTTTTTCGAGTTCGAACATTCAGAAAATAATCTTACACCTGCGGACGGAGCAGAAACCTGAAGTCATTAAGGTACAAGAAGTAATTGGAACGTGCTGAAAGTTTCTATGTGCTGGGAAGCTGGGAGTGCTTCTGATTGGGAAATATGGCAGCAGCACTTGCTCTGAGACTGGAAATAACTGCAGTAATGTTGTGGCTGTTGATGGCTATAAATGCGATGTCACTAATTGCCATCGTTTTTCTCTGCAAGCTTGTACCGCCTGATGTGCTGCCAGCCTGCCGGTTGTCACCTCGCTGCTGGGTGACCGCTCCTGGGTGCTTCTCTGGGGTCCCCTGTGCACCCAGGCTTTTAAGGCAGCCTTGCTGCTGCCCCTTCCCGGTACCCAACCCCTGACCCAGCCCTCCTGCCCCAGTGACACACATCCCTGGGCAGCCTCGGCGAGTCCCCGGTTCCTTCCTTGCAGCGGCTCCTCCGTGCTTCTCCTGGGCCGTCCTTCTGCCCAAGGGCAGCTCCTGGGGCTGCTCCTCGTCCTAAGGAGACAACGGGGACTGTCACAGGCTGTGCTGTGCACTTCTCACAGCTGCATCTTCTTAAAGGTTGAAAAAAAGCCTGTGTGAAAATAAAATTAATAATCAGAATAATTGATAAGGAATTACTAACCAAGAATTATTCGAGATTTAAACAAAATAGTTCTTCTTCCGAACACTTCTGTAGTTCAACTTGCTTATTTTTTCTTCACCTCGCCTTCAAGGTCCTGCTCAGTTCTGCTTTGTCCTGCATCTCTCGTTGTTTCTCGTACCGATCTCATGTAGCCAGGCAGACCGATTTCCTCCTCCTTTTCCCCCCTTTTCGCCCTCTGAATCTGTTCTGTCATCGCCTGGTCTTTGTGGAAAGACGTTTAAAAACGGTGGTTGCACGCTCCGGCCTTCCAGGAGGTGCCTGTAGCTGCAGGGATGCCATGTGAAGCAGGTGGGATGGGCCTGGTGTCTGCTCCGGGTCGGTGTTTCCTCCCCTCTGGTGCTGCTGAAGGCAGGGTGCTGTGGACACGCAGCTGCAGCTCGGGTTCAGAGCAGAACGGGTCTGCGGAGGGAAGAGCTGCCGGGTCCCGCTGGGTGAGCCGCCGTGCCGGGCTGGAGCAGCACCGCAGTGCCGGCAGAGCTCTGGTCCCTGGCTGCCTCCTGCCCCGCAGCCCGGTCCCCCAGCAGCGTCCTCTCCCCTCTGCCAGCCTGCTTGCCCTGGGGTTGAGCTTGGGCTCAACCTTTTGTTCCTCATTAGTGCGTCAGGGGTTTACCGGGGGTTTTTGTTTGTTTGCTTGCTTTTTATCTGCCATGCTGTGTTAAAAAAAAAAACAAAACCCCAAACCCAAACCCTTACTGTAGCTCATTGGATTTCTGGCATTAAATTAGGTAGTGTTTTATGGGCTGAACTAAAGGAAGTCTGTAGGATTTCTACCCAGGAGTGAAGTGACCAGAAAGGACTGTCCTGGTACGCTGCTGCCAGCCTTCAGTCTAGTGAAATGGCTGGTCGTGGTGTATGTTTGTTGCAAATACTCTGATTTTTAAATAATCAAGATTTGATCATATAGAAAGGTTAAGTTTGATTAATAAATAAAAGAATAAAATACACAGGTATAAGTTAGGATTGTTAAGTTTGAAACAATAACCATAGGAACCTCACCAGGGAGTCGCTGTTCCGTATTAAGGACCTACTTGTAGCAAGATGTTACTAATCGTAATGAGAGGGAACGATGAAGAATCGAATAGAGCAGTTTTGTCGGGGTCCCGTAACAATGTGACCTGGCCAGTGATGCTGCTTGGAAAGTTCCTTACCTTTCCCACCTTGATTCGAATATCAAGAATGCCAATCAATAAATATTAATAGAAACAACCATTGATTATTTTAAGTATGGCTATTGATAGAACAGTATAATCCAGAGAGCGATTAATAAAAATTAAATTACATATATTCTGTATGAAGGTAACTAGGTATGATTTATCTGTGATTTAATCATAAACTAACTGCTGAACAATGTAGCATTGTGAATAGGTAGGATTTGCTTGTCAAGAGAATGACAAATTGTAGGCCTTGTCGGTAAACCGAGGAAAACCTAGGAAGATGCCAAGAATGGAATTTTGCAACCAACCTGAGCCTGCGCAAAGATGGGGTTCGACTAAAGGACAGGATGAGGAAGACTATGGCCGACCACCAGAGGACATTGGACGACCACCTGTGTCCCTGGAGGAGCATGCGTCACGAGCATTTACATGTATTAATGAGTTCTCCGAAATTGTATGAGTATGTTAATTGTTTCTTGGAAATGTGATGAATATGTATACTTTGATTGCATATAACTTTTGTAGCAGAGAAACTAAGCACGCACACGAGGTGGAGCGATCCCCTGTGCGTCCAGCGCTGCAATAAAGAAGTGTCTGCTCACCCTCGTACAGTGTGTAGGTGAGTTTTTCTATTACAGATTTGTAACATGTTTAACAGTGACGTAACCCAAATGCATGTTAAATAGACAAGTTTTGCCCTTGTTGCTGATCTGTCTGGGAGATAATTCTCAGGAGGTCATAAATGGTATGTTCTGCTGTGCTTTAAAATAACCTGTCGCCAGAAATGTCTTCCTTAGTGCCTGCGCAGAGCAAGAACCTCCAGTAGCGAGGGCATGCTGACCCTTGGGCAGCTTCAAAGCAATGGATACTTGTAAATAGGTTAAAAATCCAGTCCCCTGGTAGCAGCGTGTCTAAGTCCACCTCGCTCTCCACATTACTCAGCACTCAGTCAAAAGTTTTTGTGGGTAGGGGTGGATGAAGTCGGTATACTCTAGAGGCAGGTGCTAAAACTGGCCAGGCAGTTCACCTAAATAAATCAAAATTTACCTTTGAATGGAGTGGCATGCCTTTAGATGTGGGGGTGGGGTGTGTATTGCTTTTTCCTTCCTTGGTCTGAGCACAGCTCAGAGAGAGGTGTTTCCACCTGGGGGAGGGAAACTCATCCAAGAGCCATCATCAGCCTCAGGGCTTGTGGTCCTTGATGGAGGCCTAAGTGCTTGGGATAGCTTTAGTTGTGTGGTGCTTCTCATTCTGCTCCCAGCTTTTCCCATTAATGTTTGCTCTTTGGTTAATTTGTCTGTACAGTGTTTAGTAAACATTCTCCATTCAGAGCTCTGAGTCCCTTTTTTTTTTTTTTTTTTTTAAAGGCAGGTAAACTACATTTGCCTTTCTTTGAAACCCCATGAATAGCTCTGGAGTTTACCTTGGGGGCAGGGAAAATAGGGACCCTTTAGAGTAGAGAAGAGAATTTAATAGGGGAAGCACTTCAGTGATATGCTGCTTGTGAGGAGGAAAGTACCTGCTTCAACTTCTTTTGGTAGCTTCTGCACTGTTTAGCAATAACTACTTAAAAGACTGATTACTTCTGCAAAAGAAGAAGAAATCACTTCTGATTTCTGTGTCTGACTGAAAGAACTAACCTGAACATACAGAAAACTGATGTGAAGAGCCATTTTTGGTCATTACTGGGTCATCAGTGGTGGCCTTTGTATAAATCGGATGATGAGGAGAAATGGTCCTTCAATGGAACCTTGAATTAGAATACCTTGTTGCAATTGATGTTGGTTTTGAGGGGGAGCCGGTACCGCGTTTCCCGGATGGGGGGGAAGCAGGGAAACGTCCCCACGGCCTTTCGCGGTGGGGCGAGTACGCCCTTGTGTTTTTTGCCTTGGATAGGGTAGTATTGCTGTCAGTTCAATCAGGTTGTGTTCTTAGGCTGAGGAATAAGCCCCTGCGGGCAGGGTGTTCATTATGGGAGGTAAACAAAGGGGCGGAATATTGAGAAGGAGCCCTCTAGGCTGTATTTTAGCTCACTGGGAGGAGATAGGAGAGCTGCCAGGAGGAAGCGTGAGCAGAAAGACTTTAATAAAATATTGTCATCAGTGGTGGTCTTTGTATAAATTGGATGATGAGGAGAAATGGCCCTTTAATGGAACCTTGAATTATACCTTGTTGCAATTGATGTTGTTTTTGAGGGGGAGCCGGTACCCGCGTTTCCCGGATGGGGGGGAAGCAGGGAAACGGCCCCGTGGCCTCCCCCGGCTGGGGATGGAGCTGGAGCCCAAAAAAACCGCTGTGACGAGGCCCGAGCGCGGTGCTGCGTGGTGTGTGCCCCAACCAGCGCCCAAGGGGGCCCCTCCCGCCTCAGCGGTGCTTCTCGGAGGCAGCAGCCCCGCTGCTCAGAATGACAGAGAAAGGGCAGACCCCGTCCTTGATTTTATTTTCTCAAGGTGAAACCTATCAACCAAGCTTTAACACCTACGGATGATGGTTTTGTAACGGTAAAAGGAGCTACTGGCCAAAGTGAAAAGGGGTATTTTTTATAAACCTCCTTAATTTAGATTGGGAAAAGAATTGGGAATACACAAATTCTTATCTGTGCCTAACTCACCAAAACCTCTGTTGGGGTGAGACTTATTGGAACAACTAAAAGTGGAGATAAAATTTGAGAAAGGAAAAGTAGAACTTCGAGTGGGGATGACCAGCTAATTGAACTTCTGAGTCTGGCCCTCAGAGATACTCCTGTTAGCTCAGAAGTACCTGAGGAAATCCAGAACCAAGTATATCCAGGGGTATGGGCCTCAGAAATACCAGGAAAAGCGAAAAATGCCTCCCCAGTAATGGTCAGGCTCAAATCAGGGGCGCGGCCTGTAAGAATTAAGCAATATCCTCTCGGAACTGAAGGTAGGGAAGGAATCCGACCAGTAATCAACCGATTATCAAATAGAGTAAGAACAGAGGAGGGGATAGAGGGTCTTCAGTGGCTGCAGTTTTGATCAGTTTTCTTCCCAGGGGTGCTGGTGCTTTGTGGGCAGAAAACTCTCCCTGGAAGTCCTCCTCCTGAAAGGTCTGTTATGCACTGTACCTCCCACCTAATTTTTGATCTTTCTTTAATAAACCTTTTTTGTTGTTGTTGTTTGGGGTGTTTCCCCCCTCTCCAGGATGTGATATGCCTCTGTTTTGGAGAAAAGCAAGTAAAAGAGCAGAAGCTGGGACAGGACTAGGTAAGTCGGAGGAGTGGTAGAATATCATGGGCAAAAGCGCATTTGGATTTTGGTCTGCTCCGAAATTTTCGTACTGGCCTTCCAACTCGCTTGTTACTAATGTGGAGGTGATTGTGAATGAAGAGAGGAGGGGAGAGACAAAGGAGTGGAGGGAGCGAGGAAGGGCTCAGGGGATTTGCAACACCTCGTGCTGCATTAATCCATTCAGCAGGAGATCCTCCCCACTGCTCCCGGAGCTGTAATGTGCCGCTCCTCTAGTGTCAGAAGGGGTGACTTGCCAGTGACACTGGAGCTGTCACTCCTCGCCCCTGACTTCGTAATTCCCTTGGAAGCCAGGGCTACAGCCTCTCTCTTAAGAACGTGTGTTAGAGGTGCGAGTGCACAGGGACAGCAACGTGAACGGCGGGCAGTGCGAACAGGCAACGTCTCAGTCCATGGACAGGGAACTTGTTATTCCTGTCTTCTGGTGACGGGATGTCGTGGGCTTTAGCATCTTGCAGAAGGTTGTTCTTGAGAGGATGAGAAACAGGGAAGTGCTCGTCCGTCTTCCTAAGGTGCGGCATTGGGGAGGCACAGTTGGGCTCCCAGCGTGTGGGAGAATCTGCTTTCATACTAATTAGTTAGTATGTATTAAAATGAATTTGTCCTATCCTGCCCATGTAAAACCAATGTGGGGCTGGTCCCCGTGTGGAGCTGCTCCAGGCAATGCTGAGGCAGCCTAGTGACTTCATCCCCAAGGCTTTTCCTTATTTACCTTTTTGGTTCAGACTTCCCACCTTGTTTCCTGAAGTTTAAGACCCATCCCGAAGACCGTGTTGCCGTAACTGTGGTTTGAAGAATACCCAGTGTTCTTGCAAGTGGTTGCAGAAATTGCTGAAGTGATGTCCAGCTTCCTCATTCAGGGCTGTTCTGGATGGAGTAGAAGGGGTGGAAAATTATGATTCCTGTCCTGGAGTTTTCCTGGGGAAGGTTTCCCAAACCCCACATGTTAAGGTTGAAAATTTTCACGGTGGAAATTAATTTACAAATAATCTGGTTCTCCTGAAATCAGAGCGCTCTGTGTTATGCCTCAGTTTTGATGTTTTTCAACGTTGGTGAGTCACTACAATGTTAAAGACATATTTTGGTTTGTGGCACACTTGCTTCCCTCTCAGGCTTTCCCCTCCTGACCCCAGGCTGTACTTTCCTCCCTGTTACCACCTGCGTGAGGGTCCCTGCGGCAGTGTCCGAGGGAAAGGCTGTGCAGGTTTGTGTGTTGCAAGTCCTGCGGCTGGCCTGGCCCACAGCGGTGGGTCTGAGCCAAAAGTCTATTTTTCATAAGGCGATGGAGGTGATTTGGGAAAAAAACTCCACTTTTTCATGAGACTTGATATGAAATTTTTCAAGGTGTTTCAGGAAAGGAAGTAATTTGAGTTGGAGCTACTGTGTCAAGTATTTCTGATTGGTGAAAGTCTAATGATTTTCTCGCAAATACAAAACTTTCCCACAAAAAGCTTAAGCTTTGCAGAATATAAAATCTCTGTCAGGAAGATCTTACCGGTTGGTAATCTGCTCCCGCGCTGTGCATATACACCCTCGTAGCACAGATCGGTTTATTCTATCATTCTGCATCTGCTCGTTGAGCGTTACAATCTCTGTCCAAGAGTAATTGAGCGTGCATTTGCAAGATAAGCGTAAGTGACAGTATCACATTTGTGACAGCAAATAACCCTGTCTTGGCCCTATTGCTGGGAGATGGGCCTGTTTGCAGGGAGATGTAATTTGAGATGGCAGACACCGTGCTTCAGAACAGGAGTGGTGCATGGTGGAAAAGGAGGCAAGCTTTGTTTACTTCTTCATTTCTAAGCCCTGCAGCTGAGTTCCTACCTTAGAGATGGCAATTCCGGTCGCAGCAACAATGCGGCACAAGGTTCTTGTTCTGGAGGTGCAGCAAGGTCAGTAAGGGACCCAGCCGAGGAGCCTGTCCGGCCGTCTGGGCCGTCTTTCCCCAGCTGACGGCAGGGTCGTGGCCTTTGACAGATGTGGAGTTGTTGTCGTTGGCAATCAATACCTCCCCTGCTCAAAGCGTGAGCAGCAGCCAGCCTGCCTCTGTTACGATCTCAGGTGGAGCGGGTCTTTGCAGCTGAGCGGCCGTGCTGTAAATGCAGCTCTACCTCCTGTCCGGTCTGTCTGGCCATGTTCTGGTCTGGGGCAGGAGCCTCAGTTCACATCTGGGGGGTTTGGGCAGCTGGGTGCAGGCTTTCTGTCCTGGCTTTGGGTGAGACGTGCTGTGCCGTCGGTTTCAGCCACTCTGTTTTAGTGTCTTGGAGGCTGCACCCCCACGAGGTCCGTGCATCTGGACTCTGCTCTCCTCGTCTGTCCTCTTGCAGTGTGGAGGAAGGTTACTTTAATAAAGTGAGAAGCCTCTTCCATGGCTTAGTCTGCTCCTCTCTGGTTACACCCAGGGATGATCTCCAGGGACTCCACTCTGCAGGGACCTCTCTCCCCATGTCTCTGGCTTCTTGGTCCTTTGCTTTCTTTCAGGAGATGCAGCTGAACCAAGGCGTCTGGTCCGTGCGAGCGGCAAGTCAGGGGGAAATAGGAGTTACCGGCAGGGCTGAGAAGCTCTGTGGGGTTGGGAGGAGGCTCAGACCGTTTGAGGGCAGCGCAAAGCCCGATGTGCAGGGAGCCAGGGCTCACACGTGCCTCAGACTGACCTGCAGCAGTGGGGCAGGACATGGGTCCCTCTGAGCCCCCCTCATACAAATGCCTGCTGCTGGAGAAGGTCCAGCTCAGTCGCTTGCCCCGTGCCTGGCACACTCACCTCCCAGGACTACCAGAGCCCTCAGCACAGCTGGTGCCCAGGGAAACCCCCAGCACCTCGGCCCTTGCTGGTGCCCCCTCCACAGCAGGACCCTCCCCAGGCCTGGTGTTCCACCCAGTCAGGGGCTTGACTCCCTCTTCCAGCTCCAGCCCCACCTCTGTCAAGGAACGTGACTGTGCAAGGCAGGAGCACGTGTTTGAGCAATCTTTGCAGGGTCTTCAGTTAGGAACACAGGGATGGTGGGACCCCCGGGACAGGGGACCAGAGGCTTACATGGGCTCACAGCGGGGCCAGGGTGCCCAGCAGCCTGAGGGATGAAACTGCATCTCTGCTGGTGGGCTCCCTGTGTGGAGCTGCCCCTGCCCCACGCAGATGTGCCCAGGCCCGCCGGGGCTGGGGACCAGCACCAGTGGGGCCTGTGTTAGTGGGCAGGGGTCTGATGGGCCAGCCAGAGCCCTCTGCTACACTCTGTCCCTCTGCTCAGCCCCTGAGCCATAGCTGACCCTTTAAGATCCCCCGACATTCCCTACTTGTCCCCCAGTGCCACCCTTCTGCCCCCTGACCACACCCCTCTAAACTGCTGTGCCTCCCTTGGTTCTCCCCACCCATCCTCCAGTGCCCCCTACTCCCCCCAGTGCCCCCCTTTTCCCCTGATACCCCCCCACTCTGTCCCTGGGCAAGTGCTGTGGGGGGGCCCAGCATGGCAGGACACCGGGGAGGGCAAAGCCTGCTGTGGTGGTATGGTCAGGGCTCTCCTGGGCTGTTCCCTGCGCCAGCCCTTGCTGGTGCCAGAGGTGGTCGTGCCGTGGTGGGAGGGGTGGCAAGGGGATCCCCATGGGCAGTGGGAGGCAAGGCCCCAGGACCCCATGGGGAGACCCCTGCTCTGGGGTCTGTCCCGGCATGACTGCGTTGTGCCCAGCCCACGAAGATCCGGGAGGGGCCATGCAGCTGGCAGCCCCCAGCCTCGGTGTCACCCACATGTGGTCCCGCCAAGCACAAGGGTGCCATCGGGGGAAAAAAGATACACTGCCCTTTAGGCATCTTGTGCTGAGCTTTATTTAATTAACTCCTTGGTGCTGGCTGGGGACAGGTATCGTGCAGAGACTCCTCTAGTGCCTGCTTCACTCGCGGGTCCTTGTTGTGCTGCAGTCCCAAGAGAGCTGGAAGGACACAGGCAGTGCTGTGGGGACCTGGTCCTGGCCAGGCGCTCCCCTGTCTGCTCCGCTCCAGGGATCTTCCCACAAAAACAGACGTCCCAAGGAGCCGGATCTCACTAAAACCCTCTGAACCCTTCCTTCCCCACCCCCTGCCTTACCTCAGCAAAGAAGGCTGTAGCTGTCACCCGCAGCTTAACTGAGCAGGAATCCAGCCATGGGAAGAGGGTCTGCTTCAGACAGGGTGATAGAAGCCCAGCATGGACCAGGACGCTGTGCAAGGGAGCACAAGCGAGGGACACACAGTTACCCAGGAAGGCCAGGTTGCCAAAATTCATGTACACCAATGCAGATACTATTCTTCAGCTCAGGACGGCTTCCCAGGCATGCTGGAAGGGTCCTGCAGGCATTTCCCTGGGCACAGCCCCGCAGGAGGCAGCCATGTGCATCCCTGCGACTCTTACCTGGTCAGGAGACGCACCCCATCAGAATGGGTCAGGGGGTCTTCAAGGAGAGCCCACGCTGCCCGATTCATGAGCAGCCGCATCCACTTCTCTGCCATGCATTTGCCTAGCACCAACTCTAAAGCCATAAGGAAAACCCTGGCAAAAGAAACAAAACACAAACCCAGTCAAAACACAGTCAAACAAAACAAGAAAAAAATCAAAACAGCAGCAGCACCACAAAACCAAAGAAAGATCAAATCACTGCAGTTTAGGGGAAGATTTCTCTTTAGCAGAGCTAAATACCCCGGGAATGATGCTTCGTAGACTGCAGCTAACGACACTGGCATTTTCATCATGCCCCAAACCCACTGAAGCAGAAGAAACTCCACGCCCCTGGACTGACTCCATGCTAGAGAACCAAGGCAACACCTAATACCTCTTCCCACCAGCATTTTGTGAAGAATGATGCCATTGCCCGCAAGAGTCACGCTCCCCCCCGGTGGGGGTCCGCTGAGGGAGTGCAAAGCTATCGTGCATGCAAGGGTATGCAGAAGGCAAGATGACAGCCGTCCACAGCACGAGCTGCCTCAGACCTTCCTGCCTGGGAGCTGGAGTTTCCCCATGAAGGAGCAGAAGTAAACCCAACCACGACGAGCAGTTTGCTCATCTAGGAAGCGGGGCAGGCAAAGCCCTCCCTCAACCCCACAAAGGCACGTGCCTTGGCGAGGGGAACCGAAGCCAGCCCCTCCATCTGCCCCTTCGGCTCCTTACCTGCACGGCTTCTCCTCAAGCACCTGGCCCTTGAGGAACAGTTGTCTTCCGCCTTCTCCCAGGGGGGAAAGCAGCCGCTCCTCGCCCAGGGTTTCGCTGGCCCACCTCAGGAGGCTGGGAAGGAGGTGGGGAAGCAGCTGCCTGAGCTCCTCCGTGCTCCTCAGGGCAAGCACCACTTCGGAGATGGCACGGGTGATCTGCAGAGAACCGTGACCAAGAAGCCCCTCTTCAGGCAAGGCCTTTTCCCACCAGCCTGGTTCCCCTGCCTGCCTGGGGCAGGGGGGTTACTGTCCGCAATTGTCACTTCTGCGACAGCCTTGTGGCTCAGGAGCACAACACTGTCCCAGCTCCCCACACTGCTTGAGGCTGGCCCAGCACAGCGCCCTGGGAGTCTCCAGGGGCATCTGCAAAGGGCACCTGACTCCCCCTTTTCCGAAGCAGGAGTTACAAAGCAGATGCAAAGCTACAGAAACGTGTCTGCCATTGAACGTACCATCAAAGTCTCCAGAGCAGTCTCATGGTAGTGCCACTCACAAGCGGAGGAGTTGGTCCCCAGGCAGTTGTTTCGTGCTCTGTTTAGTTTCTCCACTAAGCACCTCAGGATCTGAATCCCAATGGTGCTTCTCCCCAGGCTCCTCCACAGCTCCACCGTGTCACTGCAAGGGAACAGATGTTCACCCCTGAGCCCGTATCTTCGCAGTCCTGCAGTGCCCTCAAACCTTCTCCTCCTCTGCAATGGGGCTTACAACGCCCCAGTCACGGCAGAGACACAAGCACACAGTCTTGCAACACTCAAGACAGCTCAGGCAGAAAAAAGACCTGCTTCTTAACTGGGCCACCCCAGTGCACGCAAGCTGTGGGGTCTCTGTTTGACTACAGTGGGGAAGTGGCTGGTGCACGTACCTGTCCATGGGCAGACCTTTCCGGAGGAGACTGCTGATGACGGGCTCCTGGTGAAAGTGGGCGAGGAGAAACACGGCCCAGAGCAGGAAGGGCCTGTGGGTGCTCTGCCGCATGTAGGTGCAAAGGGTCTTCAGGATTTTTGGCACCTGAATGGAAATGGAGGAGAAAGAAGGGCTCGGTGCATCCTTTACCCCCTCCTGCGGGGCCCAGACACAGTCATTCAGCACAGGACCAGTGCCTGCTCCCGTGACACAGGGTCCAGACCTAGCTTGAAACCTCACCCCTTCCACCCTGCCTGGCCCTGGCTCACGTCTGGAGCTGGGTGTGCTCTTGGCAACTGTGCACACGTATGCACACATGCACGCGCTCACACGCACAGACTCAGTCACTGCATGTGCCTGGGCCCAACCGTACGAGCAGCTGCGTGCCCTTGTGCACACAGAGGACACGGGCACGTTTCACACCCAACACTTGAAGAACTCTCCCCACATGTGTGTAGCGATGCAAGAGCAAAACCAAACACGCTCTTTGAGACCCTGAAGTCGCCTTGCAGGGCCTCTGCAAGGGCACCTGACTCCTTCAGCAGCCCCTTGGCTCGACACACAGGTGGCATTTCTTGAGCCTGTGCCAACTGCACAGGGTGTCGTTAAACAGCCAACAGGAGCAAAGACAAAGTCAAATGGGAAAAAGGTCGCCTTTACCTCCTGGACTATTTCCTTCCTGCATTCCACCAGGAAGATGAACACCCACTTCCATAGTGGCTTCACACACGTGGGTGTGACGTGCAGCAAGCTGGGCAGGACCGCAGTCAGAAAGTCCGTAGCCTGCGCTGGAGGGATGCACTTGCAAACAGCCTGGAGAGAAGTCAGGAACAAGAGAGACCACGTCACAGCTCTGCTCCAGCAATTCAGAATGGAAAGGAAACTTGACAGAACTGTTAGTTCGGCAGTCGTGCAGGGGGCAATCACTTTTTCCTCCTGCTATGCATACAGTGCTGTTTACATCTGATGCAGCTACCCGATTGGGAAGTGTCGCCCCCCATGTTGTTTGCTTATTATGTACCAAATTTGTATTCTGACAAGAGCACTCGCACACGCACACATATACGGTATCTGCTCCAGCATGCCTGAAGGACAGTCTTGTCTCAAAGCCTCCTGCTACTTGCTAACAACAGCCATCCTGGACAGCTTGCTCTGGAGACAGCGAGGGACGCTGGAGGGGAGCAGGGAGATGTGCAGGAGCCCAGGAGCTGGGCCCCCACCCCGCTCTTTTGGGGCCAGTTACCTTTGCTATTTTGGCGCAGGTCTGCACGGTGTCTGGGCTGTTCAGCTCCTCACCAAGGCACCTGATCTCATCTGCCTGAGGCACCACCTCCATGGTCCTGGCTGGAACAAACACCAGAAGAAAAGGGGAGTCACGCCCACAGAAAGGCAACCTCTGGCCCTAGATACTGCTAAAGGAGAACCCAGGGGGTGGCAGTGAAAGCCACAGGGAAACCCAGGGCCCTCCTGAACTCGGTGCAGCAGGATTTCCTGAGCCCGATAAATGGCTGACAAATCCCGGGCTGGAAAAAGCCCTCTTCCTCCTAGAACCATTTGTTGGGGCTTCAGGGTTTCAGCAGCTACTGGCCTCTGATCCCAGCAGCTGTGTCCCCTGTTCCCACACAGGCCACCATCGTCTCTGGGAGGCAGGAAACCTCCCCGTGACTGCCTCAGCACAGGCAGACCCTGCTGCCTGAAGAGGAAACGGTTCAAACACAACCCTTTGCGGCACGCCCCGGGCCTGCAGTTCAGATCCCTCTTCCCTGCCCAGTTTGCTCTGGGCAGCAAATTGGTTTCCTCTCTTGTGCTCAGCAGGAGAGTTCTTCCCTGGCGGCGATGAGTTTGGATAGTTTGCCTGGGGAGCTGCCTGTCTCTCCAGGCTCAAGGCAGGGAGCAAGGGGGAAGGCACCCTCTGGAATGTCAGGGGCCTCATCCGAGCGAGTTGTCTGACCACCCTCTGTCTCTCCTGGAACGTGGAGGGGGGCAGACATGGAGGGGGACAGTCCCCAGCATTGGTGGCAATGTCCTGCTCTCAGACAGCAGTGGGGGATGGCCCTGACCAACTGCACACATGCGCTGCGGAGGTGGGACTCAGCGACCCTCTCCCAGGGATCCTTCCTGACATGTCCAGGGAGGCAGAGGGCTAACAGGGTGGGGGCACAAAACCAGCCAAGCACGTTGCCTCCCGCTTCCCTCCTGGGGACAGGGCCTGGCCCTGCAGGATCCCAGTGGTGCCAGGCCGGGAAGGGAGGGAGGATCAGGCTGAGCAAGGCTGGGAAGCGCCCACTCTCCTTACCTTGCATTTGGAGAAGGTAGCCAAGGCAGACCCATGCCCTCTGGCGGGACGTGGCCAGGCAGTCGCTGGTCAGAGTTGCCAGCAATCCCACCAGGGAGCCGAACCGCTTGCAAGGACGTCCTCTCTGCAGGGGAGAGCAGCAGGAAAAGGGTCGCAGGCAGCCCCAGCACCCGCTCGCCTCTATCGCCCATCCTGCTCCCTGAGCAGCGACTGGGCAGAGGGGCAGGCAGAAGGGCTGCCCCGTAATCCCTGGAGCCCCAAAACCCAGCACCCAGTTGGGCAGGGCTCCCTTCTGGGGCCATGAATGGTGGGAAAAGGGCGCCAGGGCACGCGGGGGGGCTCTACTCACCATGAGCTCGAATCGCTCCTTGCACACTCCCAGCACATGGGCACAAACCTGCAGGGCTCTCTCCCGCTCCCATTCGTTGGCTGAGGTGAGCCAGCCCTTCAGGACCTGAGGCAGGGTGCATCTCTCTCACAACAGGCATCTTTCTCTCCCGGAGATCCCTCTCCAACTCCCTCCTTCTCTGGCCCCTTCCCAGTGCCAACCCCAGCCCCACCGAGCACTGGCACTGCTGCCTCCACTGCCTCGCTCCCTCCAGCTGCCTCTGCCCTGAGGCTGCTGTTGCTACACTGCCAGCGTCTCCCCACTCCAGCCTTCCTCCAGGCTGCTCTCAGCCAGCTCAGGGCTGGCTCTGGGCTTTCCCTCCATCAGGGCCCACTGCTCTGCCTGGCCAGAGGCTGCAGTGGCCGGGCGCTCCCGTCCCCCAGCTCAGCCCCTGGCCCCGGCCAGACGCACAGCCTCAGAGCAAGGAGCCAAAGCCCCACGTTCCCGCAGGAAAGGTATCCACCTCCTAACACCCTCTAAGGCCTCCACTCTCTGCCCCTGAAACACTTTCCCTCTTGCCCCACGGCTACTCACATGGACCATGTCATCAAAGCAGGCAGAGGTCACCTCTGCCTCCAGAAAGGTTTCTAGGAGATGGCCCAGATCTTCCACGCATCTCCTGTGCAGAAGCTGAAAGCAGGAAAGCAGAGCTGAGGTTCTGCATCATGGGGGCTGCCGGGGCGCACTGAGGTGGGATCCTGACCCAGGGGTGGGCAGGCACTGGCCAGCGGGTACCTGCATGTTCACAGCTGCCCTCACTGTCTTCCTGCCCTTTTTCATCTGCTCCTTGGAAGGACAGGACAAGACAGTCTGGCAGCACACTGCCAGCAGCTTGTGATTTTCCTCCCGCCTCAGAGGTGGCCTCAGCTTGCTGGCCAGAGGAAAAAGGAAGAGAAAACACAAAGGAGATTTACTGTCTCCAGAGTGGCTCAAACCACATCTGGGTTCCTCCTAATCGAGGGCCCCAAATCCAACACACCCCCGCCCACGCCAGCGAGCACTGCCTTCAGCGCCAGCAATTCCTGCCTCCTCCCAGGCAGCAGGCAAACCCCTGCCCCCAGGTTAAGGAACCTCGGGGGCTCCCTTCCTGTGGGAGACACCCGACATGGGGAACACCCTCCCACTCCACAGCCCCAGCAGCTCCCGGCCCCATGCTCAAGGCCACTGGGGCTGCCCCAGCCAGCTGGGATGGGGCACACTGGGAGTCCCCACAGCCCGGGGAACAGACCTCACCTCAACTCCTCCAGGGCCTGGAACACTCCATACACCAGGGAGTCCCAGGGCTCCCCCTTGATCCAGTCCTGCAAGTCCCAGAGAGAGAAGCACAGAGTTGGCAGGGGCACGAGACAGCCCTCCCGCCTCCCCTGGGGACAGGCTCTGCTGCCAGGCCTGGGCAGACACTGCCCCGGCACCCCCACGCATCCCCAAAGGCACTGCAGGAGGGACCCTGCTCCCCAGCCACAGCCACCCAGCACCAGCACTCAAGAGCCCCACCAGCTCCGGACACAGCTCCAGGAGCTCACGTGAAGCCCAGAGACCATCGTGCCTCTGGGGTAACGAGTCCGATGGCACAGCCCAAAACTCCCCCGTGCGACCGCCCCGGCTACAGGCACTCACCAGCAAGGTCCACGTTGCCTCCTGCTTTAAGGACAGCTCAAAGCTGCCGCAGTCGCCCACAGCCTGGATGGCACAGCTGACCTCGGTGATGCTCTGCACCAGGGCGAGCTTGAGCTGCAAGTCCTGAGGCCAAAGAGAGCAAAGCACCCCTTCAACTCTTTGAAGGGCTGAGAGGTGGAAGAAGAGCATGGGCAGGGGAAACCCATGGGGGGCTGGATCTGGACGTTGAGGACAAACCCTTCCTTGTTTGATCTTTAGAAAGGGACCGTCCACCTCGGTGCACCCCAGCCCCAAGGGGCTGAAGCTGGGACACCCAGGCATCCCTGCCCTGTGTGCCCCATGCTCCTACCCTCTGTTTAGCTCTGGAGAGCCGCAGGATGTTGCCCACGATTTCTTTATCCACACGGGTGAGCAGCTGCTCCTTGGGGGCACGCAGTGCAATGCCGCTGTAGGTGCACATCAGAGCAGCACAAATGGCCTGGGCGCTCTCCATCTTCTGCTGCTGCTGGACCTGTGTCAACAGAGATGCCCTGAGAGGTCAGCCCCGGGACTCTGGCAGGCTCCTGTGGCAGGCCCTGCCCTGCACCCTCACCAGCTCCTTGTTTCCCTGGGCACCTCCCAGCAGCTCCCCAGGCCACTCCTCGAGCTGCGAGTTCCAAGGCCAGAAGTTGTTCCCATCCCACAGCTTGGGATCTCGCATGGGGATGGGGATGAGGTACAGCCAGCATCGCACACACTGCTGGCTCTTTTACCACTGATTTGAGAGGTCGGGGAGCTGCCTGGAACCTTTCTGTGGAAAGGTATCTGACAGAGCCTGTCACGGTCCTGCTCAGACACGCAGCCCGTGCTCGTCAGGGGTGCAGATGAGCCCACTCTGCTCACCTCCCCAGGCCAGGCTGCACCGCTCTCTCTGTAGGGCCCTGCCCTGCCCTGAAAGGCTTCCCCACAGCCCCCAGGTGGGGAGCAGAGCCAGTGAGACTTCACCAGGCTCCTGCTCTTGGCCCTCAGCTTTGGGGAAGGGTCAGAGTGTCACACCGTGCCCACCCCCTTGTCGCCAGCTCCTGCTGAAGTTAAGTCAGGGGCAATGTGGCTGCAAGCAAGCAACCGCTGCAGCTGCCCCAGCTGGGTGGCTCTGATCCACCCGGTGTCAAACCCCCTCCTCTCCAAAGACACCTCAGGGGCCCCAATGCCAGGACGTCCCCTCTGAAACAGAGGTCTCGGCTAGCTCTTACACGAATGCTTATCTCAAGGCAGCTGCCACAACTTGGCTGCTGCAGGTGTAGAAGTGAAAGAAGGCCAAAAAAGGAAAGCCAAACAGGGAAACCCTGGATCCTTTACCTTCCAGCCCATGGAAGTCTGATAAAACCAGCCTCTGGTGAAAGCGGTGGAGAACATGTTCACCGTGTCCAAGACCAGATGGAAGTGGCTCTCAGCCGTGTGGGACACAACAGAAATCATTCCCTGCAACCACAGAGAAACAGGGAGTTGGCTCCAGCCCAGGCACTCGGCCATGGCCAGCAACAACGGCCAGGCAGGACATTGCGGCAAGGGGGAAATGGCAGCAAGGGGGAAATCGAGGTCTGGAGCAGCCCTGCCTCTCCCCCAGGAACAGGCAGGGGATGCGCAGGACAGGAACATCACCTCACCTGGGCTTCAGACAGCTGCACAGGGTTTGTCTCCTGCAGGAACCTCAGCACCTGCCCTTGGACGTGTCTGAGATCCTGACAAGCTGCCAGCACTGTCCCAAGGGCCTTGTACAGGAAAAGCTGCAAGAGAGGAGGCCACGTCCGAGATGTGGTCATGGACCGACCTGTCAGGAAAGGTCTGGCCCCAGACAGACCCGACCACCCCTGGTGGTAGCCAGCCACTGGAGTAGCCCAGGGAGGCGCATTTTGGGGGCAAGAGAAGGGGAAGCAATGAAAACCGCCTGCGTGGGCAGAGCCCCAGCCCTGGCGCGGGGCAGGAGACACACCTTCTCCCAGGAGCCGGGGGCAGAGCTGCCCAGCTGCTGGCTCAGCTCCTGGCTCAGGCCCATGGTCCAGGCCCTGTCCTCGATGGGCTCCAGCGACGCTCGCAGGAACTGTGGGGAACAGAGAGGAAGCGAGTGTTCCCCTGCCCTTGGCCAGGATGCTTTCTACGCTCGCATGTCCCGGGACACTGCTGAGGGGAGCTACTGGGAACGGCAGACTCTTCCCCTGCCCCACCCAGCCCTCTTTTCACCAGCCTCCCTCTTCTCCTAACACCTCAGGCGAGACCCTCCCGGCATGCCAGACATAGAGGAGGAGGCAGTGCTAAGGCGTGTGCCACAGCGATAGAGGGCATTAGCCATCAGCCGTGGCACGTGCGCAGACAGCAGCTCCTCTGAGCGGGCAGGCACCTACTGCGGGGGGAGGCACAGGGCACTCAGGAGGTGCCCCCAACTCCTGCTGCCTACACAGGCAGCCCCGAGCTTCCTCCCACAACTTTGTCTGTTCCCTCTTCTCCCCCTCTATTTGTGACACCCCCCAAGGATGCTGTACCTTGAGCACACGATGCTCCCACTCTGCAGAGTCCAGGGACCTCTTGGTTTTCCCTAGAAAGCAAGAGGAAGCAAAAGCCCTCGCTGCTATTTAAGCTCACACCAAAGACGAGCCCTGTGGTCTCCTCTGCGGTCAGACCTCCCAACATTCCCAGGCCATCAGGCTAGAAAGGGCCTACAAGCACCTACACCAAAGCCCTTGTGAGGCCAAAGACACAGGAGGGATCCCAGGGACATTTGTCAGGGCCACTGATTCAAGCTGGGCAAGGACGTGCTGTCCACAACAGATCCCCACTGCTTGACTGCAGCTCCCAGAACAACTCCGACCACTGCGTGCCAGCGTGCATTGGCAACACACATTTTCTCCTTAATGACCCACCACTTTCTGCCCATTTGCAGCTCTTCTCCCAGGCTATTGCCAAGGACAGCTGCTGCAAACCTGGCCTGGCCTGGCAACTTGGTTCTCCAAAGCCAGGGGCTGCACCCCCTCCAGGAGCACCAGTCCTGTCCCTTCCCCAAACACCGTCCCGGCCAGGACATGGGGGTGCCGCCAAGACCTGCCCTCCAAAAGGACATCAACAGCCCCATCCATCCCCTGGGCCAAATCGACACTGGGGGACGGCTGCCCCCAGCCTCAGCTTTGGCTCCCTGGAAGGGGAAAGGCTGCAGAGCAAGTGCTGGGGAACTGGGGACAATTCTCCTCCGTCACGCTGGGAAGCTGCATTTTCCTGACCCCCTTCCCTCCCCCCAGCCTCTCCCTCCCCACCCGCACTTTACCTTCCAAGTACTGCAGCAGGAGGGGGATCTCGGTAGTCCACACCACCCCCAAGGCTCGGTGTATCCTGCCATGCAGGGCCTGCAGCAGCTGCAAGGCAGCGACTGCACGTTCGCCGCTCTTGTGAGGAGCTGCTGCCACCACCTAGGCGAGGGCAGGAGAGAAGGGTCACTCCTGCCACCAGAGCTGCAGTTTTTCCCGGGAGGGAGGGAGGGAGGGATGGAGGGATGGAGGGAGCTCGATGCCGCTCCTGCACCCGGGGTGCTGCTAGCCCCAAGAAAGGAGTGGGATACCGGACAGGCCCAGGCAGTCTCAGGCACACTGCCTCCTCCTTGGGGGATCCCGGCACGGGCCTCAACAGCATCTCTGCCCTGGGCTCCCCCACCACCCCTGGCCAGAAAAGCTCTTTCCCCCGGGCCCCACTACTCACCAGCAGTCGAGCCAGCAGGGCCTGGGGAACCGGCAGCCGGGCTGTGGGGAGGAAGAAAGGCTAGGTGAGCCAACGAGCCCCTGCCATGCCGTGCCCATCGCGCCTCCGATGCCCCACACAGGGCTGAGGGCTGAGAGCAGCTGTGCTGCCACGGCGCTGACCCGGGAGAAATCCCCAGGGCTGCCCAGCACGGGACGAAGGCAGCTCCAACATGGCCAGGAACAAGCCCCGGCTCGCCAGGAGAGTGCTGCGAGCAGGAGAGACGGGCCTCTGCGCTGGGCAAGGGGCAATGCAGGGCAGAGCCCCTCGTGCCCAGCAGCAGAGCCTGGCTCCGCCCTTTGGTTCTCCCAGGCTTCTGCTGAGGGCTGGCAGGGTGCATGTAGACACAGACTGGCCAAGCCCCTGGCTGAACCCATTAGCTTCTACCTCGCTCCTGGGAGTCCACGGCGTCAGGCTCCTCCTCGTCTTCTTCACACCCTGTGCTCTCCCGTCTCTCAACTAGGGCTCGGAGACAGCGGGAGAGTGGGATCAGCATGCCGCTGTACTGGGCTGGCACTACGTACTGCAGCAGCCTCGGCCACAGGAGCTGCAGAGAAGAACCAGGCAATTCACCACATCAGCATTTCTATTCAGCTCGAAGACAAAAGTGACAGTCTGCGGTTCCCTGAGCCTTGTGTGCTTCAGCACATGTGAGGGGAGAGGTTCACAGCATGGGGAAGCACGAAGAAAAATGTCCTGAAGGCAAGAAGTGGCCACAGCAGCAGGGCACAGGGTGACTTACTTTGGTCATCCCTCTCAGAGAGACGTCCAGCGAGCCCAGGATGTCCACACACAGGGCTCGAAGAGCTCCTTCCTCCGGTGTTACCCAGGCAAAAAGGCCTCCTGCCACCTGTAAGACAGAGTTGGCAAAACCCCTGTTACTCTCAGCTCCCGACCGACAAGGCTCAGGCATGGCCTCACCAGTGCTCCTGCGCCAACCTCCCAGGAGCACTGACCTCCAGAAGGAGGACAAGAACGGCCAGACCCAGCTCGGGAACCACTTCCCAGACCCTGGGAAGGACTAGAAAGCCCTGGAGCAAAGCAACACGCACAGATCCCCCGGTTGGAGGGAGGCTCTAGCCAGAGGGAAGATCCTCAGCAAGTCAGCAAAAGGCTCAGCCATGCCCATCCTTCATCTCCTGGGCACCCAGATGGAAACACTCACCAAAGGGACTGCCAGACGGCCTGTCCCCTTGCCAGAAGGGATGCGGGTCCCCAGACTGCTATTGGATGGGCAGGGCATGCTTTGGAGGGCCAGAGTATGAGAACACCACAGAAAGATCCTCTAGCCAGGCCCATCTGGCTGCAGTGGCTGTGTTTTGCTGATTGTCTGTGAGCACTTAAGGATGGAGGATGTCCTGTCCCTAGAAGACCCCTCCCTTTGCAAGGCAGCTTTGCTGAAGGTGTCTGTGGGCACAGTTCAGCCTGTGGGGTGCGCAGGCAGACCCACAGTCCCAGGTGGCACGCCCGGGTGCAAACCCTCATCATTCACTGACGTCTCCACCAACATCAGCACACACACACACGAGGAACAGCCATTTGCAGGTCATTCCAATGGCAGCGCCGGCGCTGATGGCCCTGCAGCGTGGAGCTCTCCATGCTCAAGGATGCCTGCAGAAGCTCTCAGCACAGGCCAGGCACTGCTGGAAGCCCCAGGTGTCTCGCTCTGCCCTTACCAGTCTGCCTGAGGTCCGGCTGAACTCGCTGAAGATGTGCCCCACCACATCCCATGCCCAGCAGCTCTGGGAGCCGGAGCTGAGCAGCTCCCGGATGAACTCCAGAACTGCCCTCCGCACCTGCCAGGGGAGAGCGTGGTTACGGTCCTCCTGTTCAAAATCCAAAGGGAAGCCGCCTTTGCTTGGGGGCAGCCTTTGTGGCTCGCGGAGAGATGACAAGCGCACGGCAGAAGCTTTCGCTCCGGCCATCAGGGCTGGGCTTTAGCACCAGGCTGGACGGGCATTTGCTCCACAGAGCACAGCGACCTCCCTGCTCCACTCTGCCAGCTCTCCCCGGGGAGGAGCCATCACCCACTGCCTGGGCAATGCGCCGGCACTTCCCCAGGCACCCCAGCTCTGCCCTGAGGGAAAGGCTTCCTCTGCCTCCCCTGGTGGCACTGTCCCTTCCCAAACCAGCTCACCTGGGCACTGGGGTCGTTGCACACTGACTCCACGGCCTCCATCACCTGGGGCAGCTTCTCTCTCACTGCAGGTGCTGGAAGAGATATGGAGAGGTGTGCATTGAGGTAGAGCCCCAATGGCAGAAGCTTCCAAGTTTTTCGCACACCAACGGGACAGAAAAGCGGGGCCTGACTCTGACTTCACAGGAGGCAGCGGCATAGCCAGAGCGACTCCATTTCTAGAGGCACAGCTGTTTTATAGGGACTGAAAGCTATGGTAATATGGTAACACAGAGCACGTGAGAAATGACTTGGGTACAAGCAGCTCCTGTGCACCAGCCCACCCGCCCACCCACCAGCCTGCCCGTGTTACTGAGCTTGGAGCATCATCCCTGGTGTGCACCATTTCTAACTGCTGGAGGAGAGCTCGAGCCCTGTCGCAGGGTGTCAGCTCGGCTGGGGGACCCGCTCTTTGCAGCTCCTTTTGGGTGCAGGTGCACTGCTTTCAGCCCGTTCCTGCTCTCAGCCCAGCAGCCCCAACCCCTGCCTTCTGTCCCTGGCCCATGGCACTGACCGTCAGAGTGGGCCAGCGCTCCCAGCAGGCCCAGGGCTGCCACGCGACCGGCCTTGCTCCCACCGCTCTCCGGGGAGTGCAGAAACATGCCCGTCTCCTCAGGGCATATTCGTGCTGCAGGGAAGAAATCGCATTCTGCACTAGCAGGCAGCTGCCTCTGACTGCCGAGGACAGGGAGAGAGCCGCCACAGCACGACGGGGGATCGCCCAGTCTCCTCTCCTTACCCTGCAGCGCGATGCAGCGGGGAAGTTCTGCCTTAGGGGCCAGGCCAGGCTCTTTGGTCACGTCAGGGAGCTGTGGGAACAAGGTCTGTTTTAAAGAAATCTGCATCAGCATTGAGGGGGACTGAAAAGAAAGGGTGCTCTCTGCCCTCCTCTCCCAGAGTCCTGCTGCGACTTGGCTGAGAGGGAAATCACTGTGGGAACAGGGCTGCCCCTCAGGCCCATTCCGAACAGCCAGGATCAGGCCTCCTGCAGCCTTAAGGAACCTACGTGGCACCTGTCTCACAAATCCTGGCGTGTTCCTGGCCTGCAGGAAGGTCTGTGAGACAACGGGGGAGGAAGAGGAGGCTAAAGCTACTTAAAGGCACTTGGGAAGGGAGAAATCCAGCACATCTGGGAGAAGGGGAGTCCCTAACAGCAGCTCCCAGGGAAAACCACAAACCCTCCTGGATGGGGCTTCTTGTTTGCCCTCCCCTCAGAGCAGCATCGGCAGGGTCTCTTTCCTCTGAACAGAGCCCGCTGTTGACAACTCCGTTTCCCGGCACTTCCCACTCATCAGACCTCAGCCCTCACTGGACAGGACTGGACATAGCGCTGGGCATTAGGGCAAAGCTCTTCCCACACACAGAGCGCTACAGAGATGGCAATGCCTCCCTTCCTGAGAAGACGAGCCCCGGGGACTCTTGCCTCCCTTCTGGCCCCTCCCCGCATTTCTCTTTTCTTGCCCAAAGAGTGCGGGGAAGTCTCAGGCCTCCTCTGCTCTCCCCCTCCCTGTTCCTTCTCTAAGGCCTTCCCAGCTCCTCCTGGCACCCCACAGCTCCCCAGTGCCTCGTGGCACTCGCGCAGACCCACCCCAGCAGCCACGCCGGGCCCTGCGCAACACCTCACCTTGTTGACCCGGGAGGTGTCTCGGACCTCCTGAGATTGGTGCAGCAGCCAGAGGAGCTGCTCCCAGGCATGCTCGCGGTGCTGCTCCTCACGCAGCAGGACCTCCATCATGGCAGCCACCGCCCTGAGCACAGCCTGCTTGTCCTGAAGAGGGAAGGGAGAGGCTCTGCTTGGAGGGCTGAAGGTCTGCCTAGCACTCAGCATCGCCTGCACACCAGTCTGCCCTTCCCACTGGGAGGGGTTTCCCTTTCCCTTCTGCCCTGCAGCAGAAGGGCTCACTCCAGAGGAGAGAGAGCAGTTCCCCACGCTCGCACCCCAGCCCTCCCTGCAGAAAGGCCCCAGGACTCAGCTGCTTCCTGCCAGAGAGCCTCCAGCCCCAGGCACAGTGACAGCAGGCTCCCGGCCTGGGATGCTTTCTCATTCAGACCGCTCCCTCCCCTCACCCCTCTGCTCGCACCCCACCAGCCACAGACAGACCCACCAACGTGGACATCCCTGCTGTGGCCCCAGGCGTGGAAAGCAGCACTTCTTACCTCTTCTTCCTCGCAGCCCAGCCAATTTACCAGCGCGTAACGGAAGACTGGGTAAATGTCTTCACAGAGCTGCGCTTCCACATTGCGAGGGAAGGGGCATTGCTCCTGGCTGCCGAAGTATGTATTGACCCCTTTTGACCATTGCTCCAGAACTGCACCAGGAGAAAGGGAAGGGCAGCACGTGAGAGTCTGCAGCAGGGACGGAACCTTGCACCCTCACCCAAGCCTGCTCTAAGGATGGTCCCAGGCTCGGCAGGGCTCAGCCCAGGACCAGATCTGCATCTGAGGCCAAGCTGTGCCCTTGAGGTGTCTGGTTTCAAACAGCCCACTGTTTCTCTCCTCCTCCCCATCCTTTTCCTCCTCAATGGCCTGTTCCCCTCCAGTATTTCCCAGGGGAAACAGGGGAACAGAAGCCATGGGAAGGGACCCAGGAGTTCCCCTGTGCAGCACCGTCGCGTCCTACCCACAGAAACCTCCGGGGCTTCTCCCGCTCCTTCTGCACACTCACAGAGGTTTGGGATCGCCAAGGCCTGACCTCGCTGTGGGCTGACACCTGCCATGTTCCCTCTGAGATCACATGGAGGCATCAACGGCCACCCCAGCCCCTGACCCTGGGACCCCAGCTAAGGAGCCGACACTCACCACTGCAGACGGCGCGCAGGATCCGGCCACTCCCCACCCGGCTCAGCATGGCACGCAGGGCAAGCAGCGTCATTCCCACGAAGGGGATGCACCGCAGGGCTGCAGAGAAGGCAGGGACAGAGGGACCGAGAGGGTCAGTGAGAGACACGGGAGACTGGGGTCGATCCCTGGCAAGGCTGGGGCTGCTGGGCCATGTGGGACATGCCAGAGGGTGTGGGGAGGGCTGCCTTCCCCAAGGGGGACACAGGAAAGCCCTTTAGGGAAATGGGGAGGACAGTGCGGGGCAGAGACCCTGCGGGTTTGTCTCCAGTGGGTTCCCACCCTCCAGGAACCAGGACTGGGCTAGTAAGGCAGAGCTGCCGGCCAGCCCTGGCACAGAGCAAGGAGGCATGGTGACTTCATAGCCCCCCAGTTCAACACAGAGCCTTCAGGAAGGGGGAGGGTGCTTTCTCCCCGTTATCACAGACCCCTACCCAAACCAAGAGGCCCAGGGTGCCGTACCGTAGCTGCGGGCCATTTTGCCCAAGGTGAGGAGCACGATCTCATCAGGGACCTTCCCCATGGCCTTCAGGTGGCTCTGGAGCTCAGACATGACAAAGTGGAAGCGGGAGCGGGCCAGAGCCACCAGGACGTCGCTAGCAGCCATCTTCACATCATCTGTCACACCCTGAAAAAGTGCCACAAGTTAAACACTCCCGAGAAAAAGGCTGAGGCACTCGGACAGGCTGAACGCCCCTGCCTCACCTGCAAGACCCCACGGGGCAGTTTGCTCAGGCCGGGCGCCTGCTGCCTCTTGTACCCTGGGGTAGGCGAGCAGCTCCCCAGTGAGACGCGGGAGGCTTTTTCCTAGCACAGCCCTGTGCTGCTGCCTTCTCTCCCTCTCTGCAGAGATGCCAGGAACAAACTGTCACAGACTCAAGGACCCCCTGGGGCCTCTCCACGGGGCTGCTGGGTTCCCAGGGCTGTTCCTCAAGTGAGCTTGAACCCAGCTCTCGCTCAGTTAGAAACAGCCCCGCGTCCACCTCTCTGCACTACTCTCTGCATCTCCTCTTCAAATTCCCTATAAGGAGGAGTCCCCTTCGGACCTCCACTGGGTCTGAATAGTTGAGGAACATCTCTGTGCTGCTCTGGATTTCCCCAAAAACCAGGGCCAGAGGCAGGCTGCTTTGGCGGCCTTGAAAGAGAACAAGCTCACCTGGGCTGCTCGCATGTCACTGGAC
Source organism: Gavia stellata (assembly GCF_030936135.1). NCBI lineage: Eukaryota > Metazoa > Chordata > Aves > Gaviiformes > Gaviidae > Gavia > Gavia stellata. The sequence continues at coordinate 67,800 of NW_026776631.1, read as the reverse complement.
ACCTCTGCTATCAGGCGGTTCACGACACCGCTCTGCAAACTGCCATCGTCTCCTTGCAAGAAGCTCTCCAGCTCCCGGTATGTCTCCACTCGGTCACCCTGGGGACAGACCACACATAGGAGTGATGGGACTTGCTTTGCCCTCATTGCCAGGGACCCACGAGAGAGACCTACTGCCCCCCAAATCATCTCTCTGCCATGGGCACGAGGTACGAGCTGCAGGCATCGGTCAGGACAGCCATGGGGAACGGCAAGATCTTCCACAGCACCTCTGACACTACCAGAGAGCCAGACAGGGAGGTTGATTCCACCAGGGTAAAAGGCCATGCGGGAGCCTAGGAAGTCGGTCCTGAGGATGGGGGATGGTGGAGGTCAGACGGACAGTGCCAGGCGAGGAAGAGGAAGATGTGGGAATGAGACCAGTCCCTGAGGAGGGGGAGCCATGAACTCCCTGCACCTTGGGGCACAGTGTCGCTCCCCTCGCACAGGCAGGAGCCCAGGCGCTGGGACAGTTCTGGAACCAAAGCTAAAGTGGGGCCTTGAGCGCTTGGGCAAAGGTGCTGGAGAGATGCTGGGATTTATGCCAGAGGCTTTGCTTTGTCCAGGAGAGCACTGCAAGCTCCCAGGGAAAGGAGGGAGGGAGCAGTGGCATTAGTCCAGCTGGAGCGGCAGGATCGGCGCTTGGGGACGAAGCGCCTGCAGGAGGGCAGAGGTGCCATCAGGCGAGATCCCCCTCTGCCACGGCACCTGGGGAAGTCAAGGGCTTGGAGGGGAGCCCTCGAGCCCCCTTGTCTCACCTCATGGTCTTGCAGCCGCTTTAGCAGAGAAGCCCCACTAGCCACAAAGGTAGTGACGGCTTCAGGGACAGCCTTCTTTGCCCTGCCTCCATCCTCAGGATGTGCAGGTCTGGACTGAGAACCAAAGCACGGGCAGAGAGCTGGAAGAAAAGAAAGAAATCATTTTGCTGGCTGCAGGGCTTTGCACCAGGGAGGGGAGAGGATCTTCCCAGCCTCTCCCAGCACTAACAGCCCGTGCTGGGCTGTACTGGCAAGAGGGCAGTCAGTGGGACGAGGGAAGGGAGTCTTCCCCTCACTGCGGCACTGGGAAGACCGCACTGGGAATACCACACTGGGGGACTGGATCCATTCTGGGCTCCCCAGTGACAGAATGGCAGCAATGCGCTAGAGCGAGTCCAGCACGGGGGCCCCGAGCTGGGCGGGACATGGACATGGGACCCTGCAAGGAGGTGCTGGGAGGGCTGGGGCTGGGCAGCCCCACCAAGAGTTGGCCGGGCCAGGTCGTCTTTGAGCAGTCCCCAGCTGCCCCACGGAGGGCAGGGAGAGGATGGAGCCAGAGCCCTCTCGGAGGTGCCTGGCAGCAGGATGAGAGGTGACGGGGACGCAGCCCCCAGCAGGCAGCAGCCCCCAGCCCCCCACCACCGCCTCACCTCTGAGTGCTCTCATCCTCCTCAGGGCAGCAGGATCCCCCAGATGGACGCACTGCTCTCTCTGGGTCCTCCTCCTGCGAACGCCATGAGAAACTGGGGCAGCACCAGCCCCTTGGGAAGATATAGAGCCTGGCCATTGTGACACCACTGCAGGGCGCGGCGCCTCACAGAGGGCTGCTGTGACACAGGGACACGTGCTGGGGACACGCTGCGGGGCGGGGACCAGACACGCAGCACCCTGCGGATCCCCACAGGCCCCGAAATGCAGGATTTCCCCATTCTCCATCACTTGAACTCACTCATGGTCCTCGAACAGTTCTAGCAAGGACCTTCTCCCGAGAGCCCTTCCCAGCCCCGTCCCCGATCCACGTCCCCCTCCAGGGACCCGAGGCCACCGGAGCAGTTTGTGCCACCGCTCACAGCCGCACAGCGTTACTCAGCCATCTGGAAAGCCTCGCTGGCACCCAGGGCCTGAGAGCATCAGGCCACAAGCCTCCAGTAAACACGCACGGCAAAGTTTTTCCCCATTTTCCCATTTTCAGCCCAGAACATCAGCACTGATGGGGGGCCCCAGCCCAGCCTGTCTGGGCCCTCGGGGCACAGCTGCTCCTGGCCCATCCCGCCCTGCGGGCCGTGCTGGGCCTTCTCAGGGGAAGGCGCGGGCCCTCGCCCTGAGGCCTCGCAGCACGAACAGGCGGAGGGTGCCCAGCCCAGCCCCGGTCGGGCGCCCTCCTGCTCCCTCCCTCAGTGCCAGTGTCACCGAAATCGGGAATGAAACCCCTTCACACTGGTCTATTAAAGAGCAGGCATTACTGCATTCGGCGCCGGGTGCGTGGGGGATCTCTCCAGCCAGCATGCACCCCGGGCTGAAATCATGACAGGGATTTAAAACAGGTGACAATGTTAGTTACGCCTACTGCTCCTACCCCTTAACTAACTATTGGTTAGTACCTTTCTTACTTCATCTTACAGATACAGTTCCAATTCCCTACGCATGCCCAGAGGGGAGGGGGCTTATTTGGGTTGGGGGCGTTTTCTAGCTAGGACGTGTGGGTTTCACATGACAATGAGGCAGGTCAGCCTTAAAACAGTTTTCGCACTCTTCTGTTTTCCTAGACTTTGACCTTGTGGTAATCCTCACCGTTAGTTAGTGGAGACAGTTTTTAACTGTAATTTTATGTCTAAATACCAGGTGCACGCATTACAAAGTATCTTCTTCACATTATTTCCATTCCTTTTACACTACTTTGACCCTGCGTTTCAGGATGTTCTGTAACACCAGCACCAGGCCGAGCCACTGACTGCGGGGGCCTGGGGTTGCGGCCGTCAGCTCCTGCTGAGGCGTAGGAGCCCCCAGGTGCGGGGGGGCCTGGCTCTCAGCCTGCGGAGAAGTGGCCTCACCCTCAGCCTGCGGAGAAGTGGCCTGTGGAGAGGGTCCAGGTCGGGCCGGTGCCCTCCCCTGCCCCAGCCTTACTTTCAGGGGCGCAGCGTGATGCTGTGTGGTTACGCACGGGTGGGCCGGGAGCGGCGAGGGGCTTCTGCAAGTAGGTTCCCAAGAGCTCGGTTACTGTGTTGCTCCTCTTCCATACTGCCCCTTCTGCCTTCCGTGCAGCGGATCAGCCTGGGGCTGAGTCAGGTGGGGCGAGACCTTGGCTGTCCCAAACAGGTATTCCCCCCTCGGGGCAAGGCGTCTTGGTGCCAGGCCTCTGCAAAGGGAGGACAGACTCTGGGTTGGAAAGGGCAGAGCCAGCCATCAGAGGGGTCCCTCTCTCTCCAGCCAGGTCCCCCACAAAAAGCCAATTCAGGTGCCCAGCAAGCCCCTCTCCGGCGTCAGGGAGGTACTTACCAGGGCAGCTGCCGCTGCAGCTCTTGCTGCTGCCTGTTGGTCTCAGTGACGTGCTTGAATATGTCCCAGCCTGCTTGATGCGGCTCCAGCCTTTCCAGGACCCGGACCGCTCCTGGAGAAAGGTGGCTGCAACAGCAGGGAAAAGTCATCCCTCAGCTTCTGCTGGAGACCCCTTCTGCCTCCACGCCTGTCCGGCCTCTGCACCCACCCACTCCTCCGTCCACCCGCACTTTCGCCCCGTGGTGAGTTTTAGGCCTTGGCTGTGGGGGGAACCCTGGTCATGCCCATGTTAGGAGGAATTAGGTACACTTGCTTACTCTTTTATTACAGGAGCAATGAATCACACAGACACAGAATCACAGAATCACCAAGGCTGGAAAAGACCTGTAAGATCATCAAGTCCAACCATCAACAAAAAAAACCCCAAACGAACCAAACAAAAAAACCCAACACACATCACACACCGCCATGCCCATTAAGCCATGTCCCGCAATGCCACCTCCACACGTTCCTTGAACACCTCCAGTGAGGGTGACTCCACCACTTCCCTGGGCAGTTTATTCCAGTGTGTCACCACTCTCTCAGTAAAGACATTTTTCCTAATGTAGATGAACAGCAGAAAAGCTTTGGAGAAAAGCACTTCTTCAAATCTGTTATAAAGCTGTTATCTTCGAAAGCTACATACTTATTGGGAAGAGTTGAAGAGATGATTTAAAGGGAATATGTGAAGGAGAAAAAATAGTCTGTAAAGACTTACACCTCCTGTGCTTTCCATTATAAACCTCCCCTGGCGCAGCTTGAGGCCATTTCCTCTCATTCTATCGCTAGTTACATGGGAGAAGAGACCAAGACCCACCTCACCATAACCCCCTTTCAGGTAGTTGTAGAGAGCCATGAGGTCTCCCCTCAGCCTCCTCTTCTCCAGGCGAAACAACCCCAGTTCCCTCAGCCGCTCCTCACAAGACTTGTGCTCCAGACCCCTCACCAGCTTCGTCGCCCTTCTCTGGACACGCTCCAGCACCTCAATGTCCTTCTTGGAGTGAGGGGCCCAAAACTGAACACAGCATTTGAGGGGCGGCCTCACCAGCGCTGTGTACAGGGGCACGATCCCCTCCCTAATCCTGCTGGCCACACTATTTCTGATACAGGCCAGGATGCCACTGGTCTTCGTGGCCACCTGGGCACACTGCCGGCTCATATTCAGCCGGCTGTCGACCAACACCCCCAGGTCCTTTTCTGCTGGGCAGCTTTCCAGCCACTCTTCCCCAAGCCTGGAGCGTTGCATGGGGTTGTTACGACCTGAGTGCAGGACCCGGCACTTGGCCTTGTGGAACCTCATACAATTGGCCAGGAGAAAATGCAAGGAAAGGATGAGGAGAAACAAAAGGAAATGGATGAGGAGAAAATGCAAGAAAAGTTGAAGGAGAAAGAGAAGGAGGAACACAAGAAGGAAGATGAGGATAAGGAGGAGGAAAAAATAGGATGAGGATGAAAAGGAACAGAACGTGGCAGAGGAGGAGAAAAATGAGAAATGAGCAAGCGGAGGAAGACGAGGTGGTGGAGGAGGAACAGGAGGAGAAGAAATAGGAAAAGGAACAGCAGTAAGAAGAGGAGGAGAAGGCGAAGGAAGAAAAAGTAGGAGGGGGGATAGGAGGATGAGGGGGAAGAGAAAGAGGAAGAGAGGAGGAGGAATAAGAGGAAGAAAAAGAAGAAAAAGAACAGAAGGAACAGGAGGATGAGGGTAAGGAAGAGGAGTGTTAACAGCATAACTGCATAACAGGAAGAGGAGGAAGAAAAACAGAAGGTAATAGAAGCAGGGAGAAGGATGGAGGAGGAGGAAGGAGGAGGAGGAGGAAGAACAGGAGTAAGAGGAATGGGAGGAGGAGGACGATGATGATGACGAAGAACCAGCGGAGGAGGAGGAAAAGGAAGAGGAGGAGGAGGAAGAAACACCTCCACATTCACACTAGAGTGTCAGCACATCAAAATTCTTGGATGGAGCACCTGCTACATCCCTTTGTCCATGGGGATTCACTAAATCCAAGCCTACTGGTGAAGCCATTACTCACAGGAGTTGTTCCATGTCGTGGCCATCACTCCTCTCGGGAACAGACAGGAAAGCTTTGAATGACAATGGCTGTCAGGACGCGATCCAGAAACAGAAGACGAGTGCAAGAAGATTCCCATCACCTAATGGCATAGAAATAATTCTAGCTCAATGCAATGATTATTGAAAATGAAACACACAGAACAGCATTCGCCATCAAAATTCTTTCAGTGAGCTGCAGGCTGATGACCTTACCATCCCTGTCACAGGACCCCAAAAGAAATAATAACTGGCAAAGAGTAACTCTACCCATAGCCCATACCTATCTAGCCTTCAAAGGTAGAGTAGAATAGCTCAGCCTACAGCTCTGAAGGTATAGACCAGCCCATACTTATATCTTGTGTCTGCCTGTGCGATGATCTGTCCAGAAAGTCAAATCATAATTACCTTTGAAAGAGGGTGGAACTGAAGGGGGGGGAAGGGGGGGAGAGAGAAAGAAATTGCTGAAAAAAAGGGAAGTGTAGGCACCCAATTAAAAAAGAAAGGAGCCGAGTTATCCCAAAGACCATCTCAGCCCAACTCACTTTCGCTGGCAAAAAGCTGTGCAGCTTGGAGGAAGAAAACCTGACTTGGTGCTGGGATGCACACAGATGTCTGAGTTCGGATCTGGAACAGCAGAAAAACCTTGACACAGCTCCTTTTCATTGTCCTCATACATGCGTGCATGCTTTGACTTCCTCGTTTCCCTGAAGTCCTCTCAGACTAACAGGGAAGTGGCTTCTGTCCAGTCCGTGTGCCATGAAGAGAAGCAGTTTTGACCACTAAGGGGGCAGCAAGTAACTGCATCTGCAGAAGCAAAGGGGCAGCCGCACCTTGGCTTCGGAGATGCCCAAACCTGCCCTGAGCCCCAGGAGCCCCCAGCGCTCCGGCATTTGCTTGGCCCTGAAGTTCTGTGGGGCCTGCCAGCACGGGGGAGCTTCGGGAACAGAAGCGAAGGACAGCGGCCAGTCCCCGCGGGGAGAGCGACGGGGGCTCTGTCCTTCCCTCTGGCCACAGGAGGATGTCCTGGGCCGCGCCAGGACGGGGTGTCTCTCCTCCTCATTGCCCAGAGGAAGGCGAGGCCTGAGGAAGGCCCTGGGCTCAGCGCAGAGCCCTGCCTCCTGCCAGGTGCCGGCCTGGCCGATGCGAGAGGCTCCCATCACGCAGCTCCTCCTGCCCAGGGCTGTGGCTGGCAGCACAGGCACACCTGCTTTTCTGGAGAGACTGACCACGCCAGAGCAGATCCAAGGGAGCGCCCCTCCTGCCCCGCTCCCTCTCCCCTCCCCGAGCAGGCCCAGAGCCCTGAGAGCACTCAGGGACAGGGAGGGCAGAGCTGTGCACGCGCCTCGTGCTGCGGAGCGAACAGCCCCCGGTGCAAGGGCCCTGCTCGAAGGGCCCTGCTCGAAGGGCCCTGCTCGAAGGCCCTCTCCCCCAGGCCCGGCGTCCCGGCCGGCTGAGCACTGCGCTGCAGCACAGCGGGGCAGCAGGCACGGGGCAGCTCGGCGAGGAGCCCGGGCTGCCTGTGCCCACCCAACAACAGCCACGCCATTGGCCGTGGCTGAGCCAATCAGCGGAGCTGGCGGCAGCCTGTCAGCCCCAGGCAGCCTGAGGCGGGGCCGGAGGGGGCAGAGGCTGAGCAGGCTGAGGAGGAGGAGGGGAGGGCGGGGCCCTCGCCAGCCCTGGGCCCGAGTGCTCAGCCCCACAGCCAGGGTCAGAGCGGTTCCTGCTGCTGCCCCGGGGGTCCCCAGCTGGAGCCCGGACAGCTGGAGGTGAGTGTTGCCTGTCGGCAGGCCAGGGGAGGGCAGAGTTGCCTCCTCGCCGAGGGGCGGCTCCAAGCTGTGGAGCAGGCGTGCTCTGGTGGGGACAGACCGGGTGCCTTTGCTGTCCCCAGGCCTTGAAGCGGGTCTCATGCTCATGGACAACCCCATCGCTGTTGACAGCCTTTCATAAAGGGGGCTTTCCAGACGTGGAAGCTGTTTCTCGCTCCTGGTGAGACCATGCACCGGGGCTTTGCTGTCAGAGAACTCGGTGGGGAGCGGCCCTGGTTGGAGGCAGCTCCCTTTGGCAGATGTTGGTGCCTCTCTCTCAGCCCCAGGTTCTGATATGTGCCTTTCCCCCCACCGATGCTGTGCTGCCGGCTTTTGGGAAATGGGGGTACAGGGGGTGGATGGTTTTACTGGAGCCAGGAGAGGCCGTATTAACTGTATGTGCGAAGTGACGGAAACAACTTGAGGGTTTTAAGGAGTCTGTCAGTTGTGATTAAGGCAGCGAGTGAGATACTCCCTGTAGGAGCTTTCTGAGAGGGCCAGAATGGGGCAAGACTGCATGTAAGGCCAGAAAAGGCTGTGGCAGCAGCTGAGCTGATCAAACTCAAATAGGAGATGATTTGGGCAATATCTGGTGGAGTCATCCTCTTGTACGTGTTGCGCAGACTGCGTAAGGCCTGCCTGCGGGCAGGGAAGGGAGTGTGAAAGGAGTGTTGGAGTGCCAAGGAAGGGGGATGGGAATGACTCATTTCTCAGTTTTCATTGGGCTGTCTGTGTAGCCCATGTAACTCATCTTGCATTCAGAAAGAAGTGCCATGCTTCTGGTGAAAAGAAAAAAAGAAAAAGGTAATTTGTGACAGAGCTAGAACTTGGAGTGAGATTCCCATGCTTAGTCTTACCATTCTAGAGTGTTAAAAACATTTCCTTGAAACACTTTCCCAAAATCACAAGGCGTGACTTTCTGAAAGAGCTGTTTTCCTAGGAGCTGCATCTCAGCTAAGGCAGATTAGAGATTGTTGCTTGCTGTTAGTCATTGGGGCTGATGACAGGTCACCCAGCAGTTCTGGCAAGGACAGAACAAGATAGATACATCTGGTTCCCTGTGCTGACTGTAATTTCTGGAACGTGTCTTGCCTAAGTTGGTCTTCACATTTTGCAGGTTGTAGGTTTGGCAGGATCTATTGTGTCATTAGCAGGATGGTAATAACAAAATCTGGTGCGATGGGGTTGAGAATCAGAAGGGTAAAAGTGAGAAAGAAACTTGTGAGTTGAGATAAAAAGTTTAATAAATAAAAAGAAATTTAAAAAAAAAAAAACCTAAGGAAAAAAACCCCCAAACAACAGAGAGAGGAAAATAAAACCCAAGAAAAACAAGTGATGCAAATGAAAAGAATTGCTCCCCACCAACTGACCGATGCTCAGCCAGACCCAGAGCAGTGGCCCCCCTGCCACCCTCCCCCCCAGTTTTATTGCTGAGCACGACATCCTATGGTATGGAAAATCCCTTTGGTCAGTTGGGGTCAGCTGTCCCAACCGTGTGTACCCCCCCAGCTTCTTGTGCACCCCCAGCCTACTCGCTGGCGGGGCACTGTGAAATCTGAATTTACTACCTTATGAACAAGTGCATAACTGCCACTGTGAACTGGCACCTATGCGTGTAGCTTTACTGTTCTCCGCATGTTTACTACTTCCTTGCCCTCTTGAAAGCCAGAGTAAAGAGAAGATAAGTACAGTGACGTGGATTTCTTAATCTCTAATACTTGATACTTTCTACAATAGTGGGAAAAAATAGATGAAGGCACGCCAAACCGTAGAAACGGAAGACCTGAACTCTCAGCTGACAAATAGAGAAAGCTTTTCTGAACACACAGCTGCTAATTCAGCATGGCAAATCTGCAAGAAGCAGGATAGTTAGACTTCAGTTTGTGGTTGGAAGTAATAATGTATATGCAAAGAATCAGAATTCTGTTACGTACAGATTATTTATTGTGGGGTTCTTAAAGAGTAAATTGGGCGGGGAGAAAACATAGAAGACTTTAAAATCTCTAATGTGGAAAGCATATGCAATTTTGGTGTGCCATCCAATCGATCATCTCGTTGTGTCCTATCTGAAACATGTTTTAACTTCGAAGCATGTTCAATTTTATCGTACTGTTTTAACTTTTTCAGACTTCCAGCAGCACCTTTGATATTCCTCTCACTTTGTCTGGAGCAGTATTCTACGGGAAAGACTAAATTACGAAGAAAAGACACATTATTTTGTCATTGTTCAAGCAAATGTAAGTATAGCTCTCTTAACGACCATTTGTGCCACTGATTTGGGGGGGGTTTAGTTTGGAGATTGAGATTTTTCAAAGGAAAGGAAAAGTCTCGCTGAACTACCAGGTCTGATAATACTCTTCTCCTGAAGATCTTATTTAAGATTTATCTCGGTTGCTGAAAGCTTAGACATATTATTACTGGTTAAAAAAGCTTGCTCAGTGTGTGTAACAAGACAACCTTTTTGGCACAAAGAGCAAGTTGCAAATTCATAGTACAGCCCATGCATAAAAGTGCCTTCTGGTGTCACTAAGTGTTCATTTTCTAACAAATCTAGCGATGCTAATTTGATCTCAAACGAGTTTAATGGCTATAATTTGGTTGTATCCTTCAGGTTTGAAATGCATTTTTCTATGAAGGTATGATTTTTCTTTCAAGTTGTCTTGCAAGCGTATGTGGAGGTTTTGATAGAGTGGCTGGCAGTGGATAATGCATACGGAGAAGAGTGATGTTTAAACTGTATCTTATGTATCTGTCATCAGGGAAGTTTTTTGGTGCCCTTGAAGGCTGTGAAAGCTTTTTTCCCTTTTTGTCCTTCCGACAATAGCTGAAACGAAAACTTCTCCTCTGTTGTTTACCTCTGTTGTGACACTACTTTGTTTGTGGGAAAATGAGAATGCTCTGAAGCAACTTTAGATAGCTTGCTCCTGAATTCACGCATTTATATTACTGTCATCCTTCTGATACAGAATTGTAAATACATTTTACAATCCACTTCCCTACATATTTTGTGGCATGTTCAGCATTCCCCCAATAGAAGACAGGCTCCGAGGATGTCTCGGTGCTTCTCGCACTCAGATATATTTAAAGATGCTCCTGGCCCACACAGTTACAGCTGTTGGAACAAGTCGTTTTACCCGGGTAACGTAACTTGCTGATCTCTTGAAAAGGAATACGTGAAGGCTCAGAACTGATTTGCCTTGTTGTTTTACCAATAATTTATTCTGCATTTATTCTGCTCTTTTCCTTTGATGTCAGAGCTGTGAGTTTCATGAGACACAGCACTCCTAGAAAAGTAACTGGGGTAGTTGAGCAGGTCGTGGTTTTCAAGAGACGGGCATGGCATGCAGCAGTGCGAACACCTCGCGTGAGGAGGGAAGCCTGTCACGCTGGGGGAGTAACTGGTGAAGGCACAGCTTGGGATCCATGGTGGCAGTACAGCAAAGCAATCTCATCTTAATTTGTTCGTTCCTTTGAATATATGTCCTTAGACAGTAAATTGTCACCTTTGTGGTACTGGGTTTGGGACTAGAGCTGTGCTGATAGCCTCTGTATCGTGTTTTTTTATCATAGGGCAGCTTGTATGATGGAAATGTCTTGCAAGGCCATGTGTTTTCTTATGAAATCAATAACTCTGTATCTGTGCTTTGACCCAGTATTACTCAAGAGCACATATTGGGGGAATGTAGAAAAGATTGGTTGATGATGAAGGCTGCTCCTTGTAGCTGTTACTGTTTTTCATCATTGACCATGAAGAAAACTGAATTCAGAAATTCACGTATTTAGTAACTGTAAAGGTAAAGGGGTTCCAAGAACTGAGTGGACTCCAAAATAGGAAAAAAAGTATAAGTACCCAGTCTGATTCAGAGCAATGACCTATTCGTCTTACGCAGATGACGATATTAAACAGCATAAATACTTAAAAAAAATTGCTTTTTTCTGTCAGTGTTATCCTCGGATAGGAGGGCAAGACTTAGCTAATGGCCCATACTCCCTCCGCAAGATTTTCTTTTTGTAAAGAAAAGCTATCACAACAGTTGCTTCATGAAAATGGAAATATTTTTGACTATTTAAAAAAAAAGTATTGGAGAGTCATGCTGGTTTTTTGCTATGATAACAAAAGAAGAAAGAAAGGAACGGTGAACTGTTGCTAGCGTGTACATTGTTCAGCGTGTAAAAATAATCCGGGTGGTTCCCACAATTCAGGAAAGTATAGTTTTATTCTGTACCATCTGGAAAGAGAAAAAAGAGACAATAAAGAAGTTGCAGTAGTCAATGGTGTCTTGTGTACCCAAAGAGTTAAAAAAACCCAAAACAAACAAACAAACAAACAAAGTGAAACCATGATAGATTGAAAAGAACCTGTCACGCAGCATGGAGACTTTTTTGGGATGCAGCATTGTAGCTGCTTTATTGTGGACAGAAGTGTTCTTCAACCTTTAAACCATGAGCAGTATAACTCATTCTCTAGACAAATCAGCTTTCCACATGGAGTACAGTTTGGAGATCTTAGATCAATCTCATTGCTGTCCTCTGGCTGGTTATTTTTTTTGAGGGGGGGGAGGCGGGGAAGGAGGTGCTAAATCTTTCCTAAAATGTGGCATGCAGAGGTGGATTGAGCATTACAGTCCATGGCCTTCCCACTGCCAATTAGAAAAGTAGCTGTTACTGCTTATGCTTTCTGTTTCTGTAAGTGAAAGTCCTTTTACTTACAGATAGGATCCGGTAGAGCTACACAAGGCAGCATAAGAGTACATTTCAGATTTTAAGTAAGGCACAAGGGACTCTCTATGTCATACAAATACGCTCCATTTTTATATATATTTAACAAGACATGTATCTTCATCTCACACATTTCCTGAGAATTAATTTCTCAAAACTGTATTATTTCTGAGTAATAGATGTCTCACACCATTTCTTAATTCAAGAGGTAAATTTTTACCTCTTAATTGTATTTCTGAGCCTTTATGAAATTAAAGGCTGTAGCTCGGAGGCGGAAGTTTCTGTAATTAGCTATTTCCTAGAACCTGGATAATTATGGTGCTTATATGTTTTGCCCTTCGCTTTAACTTCAGACTTTTTTGTAGATTCTGAGTTCAGAAAGTCTCACCAGATGTAACTCGTTTGCTCCACAGGACTGAGGACAGAATCTTAATGAGCGAAGGACAAGTACAACCAGCCTGACAGTAGATGTGCTCGATGGGGACGATGTGGGACCAATGTTTCTTCCCTGTGTCTTGGTGAATAATACTTGTGACTGTAGACCTCTCACCTACCAAGCGAGCTTGCCAGAACTGACTGATCCTGTAAGTCCTCTTGATTTTTTGCGAGTTTTATATGTTTATTTTTTATGTTATTTTTATTATATATATATTTTTAATAGATATAAAAATGTATATAAAATCCATTATTATATTGTATATATTGTAAAATGCATATATATAGTTATAAAATACATTTTATTTTTATACGTTTATTTTGCAAGCGACTGTCGTCTTTTTCTGTGGACACAGTTGAGAACTGTAACTAGAAAGGTCACGTACGCTTTATGCCACATTTTATGTGCTAAACGAAAGAAAACCGTGGTAAGAGGTATGTAGGACTAGATGGTGCAGTTCTAGCTTTGATGCAGTGGCAAACTGCTTGTTTCCTACAAGGGCTGAGTCTCTCTGAAATTTGGTAAATTGTGGAATTGCTTTTCCTGATGTGTCCGTGTTTTGCTCTCGAAATACCCTGAAGAAGCACCTTTGAGAAGGGACTTGACACATTATTCCATTCAGGCTTGTTACAGACCTTAGGAGAAAGATTTTTGGAAGAGGAAGCATTAGTCACTAGTCCCTGAAAAGATTGTGTGTTGCTACGGTCTGGTTTCAATCAAGAGGCACTAAAGAGCAATGTTTTTTCTCATGTAAATGCTTGCACTAAGTAGATCGGTTAATGCGTCAGTTAGGGTAGGGATAAAGGTCAGCGTGAGGCTCATTTCACACTGGAACATGCAGAGTGAATCACAAAAAGGGGCAGCTGAGAGCTTTATAATTTCTTGATGAAAGATGGTGCCAACTCCCCTTCCTTACAGGAGAACTGCTGCTTGGTATAATGGAGATGTGTGTCTCTGTGGTGGGTGAAGCAGAAGAATTAATTTCCTGACTGATATTGATATATGACCTTTGATTCATGTATTTCAGAATAAGAAAAGGGAGAACCAATTGAATCACTAGGTATTACCCCTCCGGATTGACATTGACATTAAGAGAACATTGAGTATTGACATTAAGATCATGACTTCCCTTGTTCATTGCAGGACACGCTCTCTGTTCTGCTTCCTCCGACCAGGAGACAGGGGAGGTTTAGGCTCTAAGTGTGGAGGTTCTTGCTATCCTCTGCCTTACTCATCCTCTCTGCCTTACTCATCCTCTCTGCCTTACTCATCCTCTCTGCCTTACTCATCCTCTCTGCCTTACTCATCCTTGCCGTCCTGTGCCTCGTAGTCTTTTGCCAACCTGCACGTTACGGTTTCCTGCTTTGTCTGGCCTCAGGGTCCCGCTGCAAATATGCTTGAGCAGGGTCACCAAGCACTGCTGCCACTGTGCTTGGTTGATTCAGATGATACTCTTAGCGAGTTTCAGAATCTCCCACAGTTGTTTTATTCATTTTAGGACCAGCTGAAATTGTGTCTAATATACAGCAGTTGATCAATTGCTTCTGCACAGGTTAACAGTACAGGCTCTGGTTTAATAACCAGTGCAATCTCAAGGAGGTAAGACAGGGCTTATTGTAATCAAGGTGTGTGATTAGTGTGCCTTCTGGATAAGGGAGGGCTGGAACAAGCTTCGGGGAGGTGGTATAAGTCTGTCTGGACCCTTTGGGAAACTTCTGGGAGAAGACTGGGTCTTGCAGGGCACGTGCACCTCCAACAGAGGTGATTTCTCTCTACTGGAGAATCACTTCCTAACAGCTGCAGCCTGATTTGTAAGGTGTAGCAAGACTGGAGCCTTGATATTCAGCTTGTAACAGCAGCAAATCAGCTGTGAAAGGGAAGGGGAGAGATGTTCCATATTTAACCTTGTTGTACTGACTTACACTTCTTTTTTTTGCACTTCTACATGTTGGCATTTGATAACCCTTTGTAACTGTGTTGTTTGTTTTTGACTTTGTGAATAAATGCTTTTCTTTAAATTTTGCATTAATTTGGCTTGGGCTTAGTGTCATTTTAAGGAAACTGGGCAACCACAAGTTACTGTCCAGCTGAGTATGCAGCCTCATCAGGGTTACTAGGGCACCCAAACTATGCAGGGTGACAAGAGTATGACCCCATTGTATCTGCACAGATCTGATGGAGTGCCCAGTACAGAGGCAGTGAGGCAGAAATTATTAATAACCGCTGTTTGGTCGTTACCTTGGTTTTTGTCTGGTTATCTTAAGGTATAATGCAGATCATAGAATTTTCCTGATACAGCTCTCACAGATGAAAGGAATCCAGCTCTGTATCCATTCCTGCCCTTCGTCAGGCACATACGCTGTGCTGGGAGACAAAGCAGTGTCTGCCAAGGAGCGTGTCTAGGCTAGGAAAAATCTGACTAGTGATTTAGGTGCTGAGTTGCCAAATGTATTCGTTTAACTTCATAAGCTACAATCTGTTCAGGTGTCGGCTTTTTGTGTTTGCTTTTTGGCTTTTTTGTGTCAAACTGCACTTTGAGAAATCTGATCTATGAAATGAGAAACCGGTTCTGTTGATAAACTACCGGCTCTTTGCTGTTTATCTATTTGGAGTGCTGTAGCAATTTTGATAAACTGAAGTGGAAGAAGGATGTTTGAACTCAAAGTTTTACCTTGGTACCTCAAATCTTTACCTGACTTGTAAATGATAATGCCTTTAGAAGATATGGATGGTACCTAAAAAGATTCAGCTAGTAAATAAATGTAGTACATTTGTGCTGCAAAAAGCAGTGTGATAAAGTGCAGAGAAGCCTGAGCATCTGGACTAGCCAGGGGCTGGCAGTGGACTCCTGTGATGCTCTGATCTGACAAAGCAGCCTGGGCAGAGGACCTCGTTCAGAGATAGGTTGGAGCCTTCTGCGTGATGTGAAACGGCTGCATTGCACCACATAGACGAGACCCATCTGAGTCCGTGATGCTGTAAGACTTTAACTATGATGTCAGGTTATATACAAGCTGATAGTAGCCAATACGCTCCTCAGAATGATTTATCTGAAGTGACTCGCACCAGTTGTTTTGGTTTTTTTAAAGATCAAAATTTACTGCACTGTAGGTGTTGAACCTCCAGTGTGTGTAGCAAAAGGAACAGAATGCTGATTGCTGAGGGTTTTTTGATGGTAGCCACTACATAGGCCAAAGGACTATTTTTAGTCCAATACCATCTTTTTTTTTTTTAATTTGCTTTTTAATTTTTCAATGAACATGAGAAGGAATATTAATGACTCTAGAACAAAGTTGAAGTATGAATTATTCAGAAGCAGTAGCTTGAAGAAGAAGTCCTGCTTTACAGGGCAAGACGTCTATTCAGCTGACCCCTAAAGTAAAGCATTTCATGTAACTGGTAAGAATAATATTTTTGTTCAGTCTTGCGCAATTACTTACCTTTAGCTGGCATCTATCCATGAATTTACTGAGGTCAGAATCATATTTCCTTTCCAAGCTTCTTTCCCTTCGACGCTCTAAAGCAGTTGGATAGATTGGCAATGAAGAATCCGTACAGTGTGAGCTTTGTTTATGGTCTTTGGTGTGCAGAGATGGAAAAGGCCGGCAAAATTAATGGATCTCTTTGTTACCAGAGAAGCAATTTATTTTCCTGAAGAACAATATCAAGGTTTACACTATGCCCTCTGAGAGTTGGTCTGACTCATGGCAGTATTAATAATAATATTATTAAATCTGCTCCAGGCTGGGCACAGTGCTGTATAATTACAGTTTATACACTTGTAAAAACCTGTTTTGCAGTTCTGCCATTTGCACAGACAGTGTAAATTCCCCCGAAGCTGCAGGTCTTCCCAGCAGAGCCAAAGGTCATCTCATGGTCCTCTCTGGGTGTGCATATAGGGTGAAATGTTGTGAGAGTCCCTTCTCGGTCAGCTGGGTGCTGCCTGTAACCGACCGAGCTTTGCCACAAGGTGCGACGATCTTCATTGGTGGTTGCCTGGTTTTGTGAGTGTCACTTTTGCAGTGCCACCAATGAGCTACTGTAATTGATTGCTATCATGGCCTTATTAGGTCTAGGATCACAGCTAAGGTCATATAAACATCAGTGCCTCTGGTATCAAATGCTTGTGAGGTGCTTCTGCAACTTTGTAGAGGAGGCAGAAACTCGTAGTTCAGAGTAAACAAACTTTGGATGTTTTTGCAGCACGTGAGCTATTCTGAATGCTTAATCCTGCAGTAGGTGAGTGGTAAGTGTGGGCTAAACTGCCTCACCGCTGCTGAAGCGCGGACACAGAGCTAAGTTAACAGCCTGTGATCTGCACCTTAGATTAGGTATTGCTTCCCTGGGCAGAAATTTGCTTGTGAAGTGCTACCTGTTGAGTCCGATTCAGTGCCCATGACAGTGGTGGAGTAAACTGCTTTACAAGTTCCCAGACCAGGAGGGAAAAGAAATAAATCTACTGAGTTTTGAGTCCTCTAATAATCATTGCAAAAATTATTATCTTGCAAAAAAGTCACCAAAGCCCACGATAAGACAGCGTTCAAAGTCATTGTTCAAAGTTCTATCTCATAATACATGTGCAAATCCTTTCACTTCATTTCCGTTAGGGGAATGCAAAGCACAGCTTCAGTATTGTCTTCCAATGAGCTAGCATAAACCTTTCAAAAATTCAAGTGTCACAAACCAAATATATTGCCTTATAACAACAGGAAAAACCATGTCCCATGTCTTTGCTAGATGAAAGGATGCATGTATGAACTCCTGTGTCTGCTAATTGCTCCGTATGCTTCTGTGTGCATTCCCTAGTTGTCGCCATCTTACTTTCTCTCTGGGAATGAATTTACTGTTGTTAGATAAATTCCGGTTTCCAAGAAAACCTGTGGTGTTTGTTGTTTGGGTTCTTCTTTTGCTGTTGTTACATAGTTTTATATTTACCTTAGTGTTTCTGTGTCTGATCAAATCTGGTAAGTAATTTTTTTTTTCCCCATTGTCTCAGGAAGCCTTCAATAAATTAGCATTTATTATCAGGATGTGCAAGTCATCAAATGGAGTTAAAAAAAGACATCCTCGTGAATGTCTCATAACATTGGAAAGAAAATTTCTCCTCCCTCTTTCCCCTTCGGTCTGTTCCTGGCATGCTCACTTTGTGAAGGTTTTGTCCATTTCTATACTGATTTTTTTCCATCATCATGCAAAGAAGAAAAGCCAATTAGCAGTAAAATGTAGATTAGGTTTATTTAATCAGTTGCTGGACTAGTTTTGCAACGAACAGATTCATTATCAGGTTCCATGGGGTAATTATCAGTCCACATGAACACTAATATACTCCATGACACCTCAGAGGCTTTCTTTGTACCAATTCAAGATTCAACACTTTAAACACGTAGCTGCATTGTGAGACATCGCTTATTAATGCACCACTGAAGTATCTTTTTACATGAAAAGCATTTATTTTTGTACTAATTATCCTCAGTATCCTTAGGAGTTGTGTCAGCAGGGATCTGACAAAGTCTGTGGGCTCAGCTGCCCTGTTGAGCAGAGACTCAAGGAGCTGGGTAGACAAAAGGCTGAAAAAGAAAAATAAAAAACTTCTGCTAAGAACAGTGTGGTCGAGGGGGGTAAAAAAAGACATTGAGGAGCAGGAAGCACCCTCAGAAGCCCTCAAGCTGTTGTTAGCAAGAAGGACCTCTTTAGTTAGATGAGTTTGGATTCAGGGGAAGAAAACTGAACTTTTAAGAGGTGGAATTGTAATCCTGCTGGTTAAAAGCCTTGCTCGATCAGTCAGGGAGCGAGTCCTCCCTGAAGAGCACTGCGTGCGTCCTGCAACACATAGTTTTGAAACTGTGGAAACTGCTGACTTTTGATGGTAAGGCGAAGTGAACGGTTTGGCTCTACTGTCACGGAAATCAAGAGTTACAGTATTTTTTTATTGCAGAGTTTAGACCATTGTAAATTCTATATTTAAAACTGAGTAGAGTCTTTTCTGATCACTTCAACAACCTTTTTTATTTTATTTTATTTTTTTTACAAGGAGAAAGGTTTTGACTACTTCATGCAAGGGACAAAAAAGTTCATTGACTTTCACATACACAAAGCAATATAAACCATCATAATCTGAAGAATTGTGGCTATACAGTAAACTCATCAAATCCTCAGTATATCTTGACGGAAGGTACATCTTACTTGGAATCCAGAATCACTTGAAGAGTTTCCAGTTAGCAGTGAAAAATTGTGTTTTGCATCAGACTGATAGTTATGTCAAAAATGGCAGGTGCTTTTTAAAACTCAGCTTTCATCTTTGCATTTCTTGCTGAAGCTCTAGGGGCAATCACAAGAGTTTTTCTCCAAGCCATTTCCCATTCCCTTGCAGTGTTCTAGCTCAGCATCGTACGGTGACGTACTGTAGCGGCTGCAGTAAAATAACTTTCATACCACCTTCCGTGGTGTATTGCTGTCCAGCAGTTATTTGCATTTATTGTTTGGGGAATTGGGAACTGCCCCTTTATGGTACCTTCTGGGCCCCAGCACCTATTGCAGTAGGGAGACCACGGCGTATGGAGGGAAACGGGTTATTCTCTGGGTGGGAGAAATGGATGTGCCGTAAGGGGGAACTAAGGTTACAGCAGTACAGGAAAGGCTAGTTTTATTGCGGTGGAGAAGAAAAAAGGAGTTTGGTGGAGGACTGAAGTCAGTGGCGGGGCCGCTGTTGGGAACGCAGCCCGCTTCTGTACGCAGCCAGGTTTAATCACCTCTGTACAAATGAGTTTTATGCTTATTATTGATAGCTGATTAACATTGCAGAGGATGTGCTGGTTTTTCAGTACCTCCAGGCCTGAGGATGACAACCACTTACCAATTCTTTCTGAAGTAGTTTCATTGCAGTTCCTTCCTATCCGACTGTACAAATCCCAATTCCTTCCAAACAGAAAACCTGGAAATTTTCTTAAAGACACACATTAGTATAAAACCTGCTGCAAAACAAATAAACAAATCTCAGATTAATGAAACTTAGCTAACTGTACTGAAAAATGTCTGAAAGTTTTGGAAACAACATCTCCCGATCTTAGTTGTAGCAACAGCTATTAGTCAAAGAATAAAGCTCATCAAATGTTCTGGGTATTTTTTAGATTTTTTGTTGTTGTTGTTTTTCTTTTTCCTTTTTAATTTCTATTTTTTGCTGCGGGAAATACCTACCCATAGAAGACTTTTTATACAGGTATCTACTATGCAAACTAAAAGCAAACAACCTTCCCTGAGTTTTGAGAGTAACTTGCTAGTTCAGCCTGAGCTTCCATACAGATGCTAAGTAAGATTTTTGTGGCACCGAAATCCCCAGTCTTTATAATTTGGCAAATGAAGACGTTAGTCTGAGTTGAAATAAATGTGTGTGGTTAAAATCAAGTGCAATAAAGACCTTACAATGTATAAGGAAGGGGCCTTTTTTTTACCTGTCTGAAGGATAAAATTTCACAGAAAGGCAGGAATGCTTCCCCCTGATAAAGGTGATTTCTTTCTTGGCTTTTCTTGTAAGCATGACTGCTTAAATGTGCGTGGGGGTGAATTTACCCCTGCAGACAGTCAAACTGCATGCAGCTAAAAAACCAAGTTAGATTGCCAGTTTTTATTGCCAAATCAATTTTTTTTCCACTCTCCAGGCCACCCAAGACGGTCTTGAATCGCTCCACTCCATCCATTTCTGCTCTTCCAGTAAAAGGCTCCAGCACCTGCTCACAGCTGCAATGAGAGAGGATCAGCAGCTACCCCACAAGCCAGGACAGGAGTGTGCAAGTGCAGACCCGTTGTAAAACAAAGAGTGGGACTCAGAAGAAAGACTCCACTGAGAGGCCACTAACAGTCAAAAGCTCAAGAGCAGCAAAAGGCAGGACTTCTACCACCGTGTACACGGGTTGAGGCAGGACACAGGGAGTACACAGACCCTTCACAGCATCTATCATCATGCAAGGGAGTTTTGATACCAACAGCTCTTGCCAGGAGCAGCATCCTCTCTTTTGTACCCAGCGGTGTTTTGCACCCAAACTAAGGAGCAAAGAAAGTTGCAATCAATGTCTGAGACCAGGCCAGCTCTGAAGAAGAGGGTGATGGGAATGCCTCATGACTGAGGGTGCTCTGAGGAATAACCATGAGAAAACACTTGCTCCAAAACCTTGTCCAAACATCTATGTGACCCTTCTTTCTGATGGGACAGAGGAGTGACAAGAAAGGGAAAGATGCATCTGAAACCACACGCTGCCAGCAAGAGAAAGGCTTTCGGTGAAACTTAAGGCCCCAAGAGCCACCAAAGGAACGTGAGGACTTGGGAGGCCACAGAGACTCCGTTTACCCAAGGAGAGCGGGGAATGGCACAGACAGGGACAAGGAAGTGCCCCAGCTCATTCAGAGGGAAGGGAAGAAAGGTGTCCACTGCACAGGAGTGTAAAATAATAAAAATAAAAAAACCCCACAGATGCAGAGAAAGACAAAGAGGAAAAAACACGGAAGCGCATCAAGCCCTCAGAGATAAGTTAAGAGGCACGATCAGAGAGAAGCAAATTAAGCCGTGCAACAGGGCAGAGCAGCTGAAGTCTCACAGGCATGGACAAACAGAAGGAAAGTATTTTGTAAGTCCCAGAAAAAGTGTATGATGGCGGTGGTACCAGGAAATGTACAGTAGGGGAAAAAGCAAAACAAGCAATGTGACGATAACAAGGATTTACTAGAGAGCAGGAAACTTCCACCACCATTTTCCCTCCCCATTCCAGCAACTGTCCCGAGATATCTGGGCACACGTCACGCGGCCGGAGCTGTGGCTGTGTGAAGTTGTCTCCGGACACTGGACAAGGCTTTCACCTGGTCGTGCATAAAAGCCTTGAGGCATCAGATGGTC
Organism: Gavia stellata; assembly: GCF_030936135.1. Taxonomy (NCBI): domain Eukaryota; kingdom Metazoa; phylum Chordata; class Aves; order Gaviiformes; family Gaviidae; genus Gavia; species Gavia stellata. The sequence continues at coordinate 46,575 of NW_026776631.1, read as the reverse complement.
TCCTGCCTGCCCTGTGTACCATATAAACTGTGAGGAAGCAAATCAGTAAGCTGCCAAACTTTTGGAAGAAGACACTTCCCCTGTCTCCTCCAGAGCTCTCCGACTAGGCTATGATGAGAACTTCAGCACCAACAGTCACAGTGAGATTCCACCTCAATTGGCTCTTACCTCCAGAAGACAGCAGAAAAGGTTGTTGATGCAGGAAACCACCAGACTCAATTCCAATGCAGCCAAGATTCACACTGCGATCAGTTGCCCCCCCCCCACCTCACAGGAATCCCTCAGCTCAGTCTCAAGCACACACAGCCCCATCTCCATCTCAGAAGAGATCTTTAAGCCCCCAAACAAACCACTGCCTCATCCCCACATGAGCGACCTGCCCTGATCCTCGTTCCTTTTCCCTCCATCCCTGGCTGTACCACACTGAACCGGTATTTCTTTCCCTACTCACATAACCACACCATATCCAAACACAGTAATAATCGTGCATAGGAAAACCGTCTGCAGTGCCCAGGGACTGCTCTTCCCCAGTTGCAGCACAGTGCACCACAGTGTCATGGTGTCATCACTGATGTAGTGCTGCACACTATACAACAATCAGCAGAAAGCACAGGAGGTATAAGTCTTGACAGACTATTTTTTCTCCCTCACATATTCCCTTTAAATCATCTCTTCAACTCTTCCCAATAAGTATGTAGCTTTTGAAGATAACAGCTTTATAACAGATTTGAAGAAGTGCTTTTCTCCAAAGCTTTTCTGCTGTTCATCTACATTAGGAAAAATGTCTTTACTGTGAGAATGGTGACACACTGGAATAAACTGCCCAGGGAAGTGGTGGAGTCACCCTCACTGGAGGTGTTCAAGGAACGTGTGGAGGTGGCATTGCGGGACATGGCTTAATGGGCATGGCGGTGTGTGATGTGTGTTGGGTTTTTTTGTTTGTTTGTTTTTCTTTTTGTTGATGGTTGGACTTGATGATCTTACAGGTCTTTTCCAGCCTTGGTGATTCTGTGATTCTGTGTGTGTGTGTGATTTGTTGCTCCTGTAATAAAAGAGTAAGCAAGTGTACCTAATTCCTCCTAACATGGGCATGACCAGGGTTCCCCCCACAGCCAAGGCCTAAAACTCACCACGGGGCGAAAGTGCGGGTGGATGGAGGAGTGGGTGGGTGCAGAGGCCGGACGGGCGTGGAGGCAGAAGGGGTCTCCAGCAGAAGCTGAGGGATGACTTTTCCCTGCTGTTGCAGCCACCTTTCTCCAGGAGCGGTCCGGGTCCTGGAAAGGCTGGAGCTGCATCAAGCAGGCTGGGACATATTCAAGCACGTCACTGAGACCAACAGGCAGCAGCAAGAGCTGCAGCGGCAGCTGCCCTGGTAAGTACCTCCCTGACGCCGGAGAGGGGCTTGCTGGGCACCTGAATTGGCTTTTTGTGGGGGACCTGGCTGGAGAGAGAGGGACCCCTCTGATGGCTGGCTCTGCCCTTTCCAACCCAGAGTCTGTCCTCCCTTTGCAGAGGCCTGGCACCAAGACGCCTTGCCCCGAGGGGGGAATACCTGTTTGGGACAGCCAAGGTCTCGCCCCACCTGACTCAGCCCCAGGCTGATCCGCTGCACGGAAGGCAGAAGGGGCAGTATGGAAGAGGAGCAACACAGTAACCGAGCTCTTGGGAACCTACTTGCAGAAGCCCCTCGCCGCTCCCGGCCCACCCGTGCGTAACCACACAGCATCACGCTGCGCCCCTGAAAGTAAGGCTGGGGCAGGGGAGGGCACCGGCCCGACCTGGACCCTCTCCACAGGCCACTTCTCCGCAGGCTGAGGGTGAGGCCACTTCTCCGCAGGCTGAGAGCCAGGCCCCCCCGCACCTGGGGGCTCCTACGCCTCAGCAGGAGCTGACGGCCGCAACCCCAGGCCCCCGCAGTCAGTGGCTCGGCCTGGTGCTGGTGTTACAGAACATCCTGAAACGCAGGGTCAAAGTAGTGTAAAAGGAATGGAAATAATGTGAAGAAGATACTTTGTAATGCGTGCACCTGGTATTTAGACATAAAATTACAGTTAAAAACTGTCTCCACTAACTAACAGTAAGGATTACCACAAGGTCAAAGTCTAGGAAAATAGAATGGAGTGCCAAAACTGTTTTAAGGCTGACCTGCCTCATTGTCATGTGAAACCCACACGTCCTAGCTAGAAAACGCCCCCAACCCAAATAAGCCCCCTCCCCTCTGGGCATGCGTAGGGAATTGGAACTGTATCTGTAAGATGAAGTAAGAAAGGTACTAACCAATAGTTAGTTAAGGGGTAGGAGCAGTAGGCGTAACTAACTTTGTCACCTGTTTTAAATCCCTGTCATGATTTCAGCCCGGGGTGCATGCTGGCTGGAGAGATCCCCCACGCACCCGGTGCCGAATGCAGTAATGCCTGCTCTTTAATAGACCAGTGTGAAGGGGTTTCATTCCCGATTTCGGTGACACTGGCACTGAGGGAGGGAGCAGGAGGGCGCCCGACCGGGGCTGGGCTGGGCACCTTCCGCCTGTTCGTGCTGCGAGGCCTCAGGGCGAGGGCCCGCGCCTTCCCCTGAGAAGGCCCAGCACGGCCCGCAGGGCGGGATGGGCCAGGAGCAGCTGTGCCCCGAGGGCCCAGACAGGCTGGGCTGGGGCCCCCCATCAGTGCTGATGTTCTGGGCTGAAAATGGGAAAATGGGGAGAAACTTTGCCGTGTGTGTTTACTGGAGGCTTGTGGCCTGATGCTCTCAGGCCCTGGGTGCCAGCGAGGCTTTCCAGATGGCTGAGTAACGCCGTGCGGCTGTGAGCGGTGGCACAAACTGCTCCGGTGGCCTCGGGTCCCTGGAGGGGGACGTGGATCGGGGACGGGGCTGGGAAGGGCTCTCGGGAGAAGGTCCTTGCTAGAACTGTTTGAGGACCATGAGTGAGTTCAAGTGATGGAGAATGGGGAAATCCTGCATTTCGGGGCCTGTGGGGATCCGCAGGGTGCTGCGTGTCTGGTCCCCGCCCCGCGGCGTGTCCCCAGCACGTGTCCCTGTGTCACAGCAGCCCTCTGTGAGGCGCCGCGCCCCGCACGGGTGTCACAATGGCCAGGCTCTATATCTTCCCAAGGGGCTGGTGCTGCCCCAGTTTCTCATGGCGTTCGCAGGAGGAGGACCCAGAGAGAGCAGTGCATCCATCTGGGGGATCCTGCTGCCCTGAGGAGGATGAGAGCACTCAGAGGTGAGGCGGTGGTGGGGGGCTGGGGGCTGCTGCCTGCTGGGGCCTGCGTCGCCGTCACCTCTCATCCTGCTGCCAGGCACCTCCGAGAGGGCTCTGGCTCCATCCTCTCCCTGCCCTCCGTGGGGCATCTGGGGACTGCTCAAAGACGACCTGGCCCGGCCAACTCTTGTCGGGGCTGCCCAGCCCCAGCCCTCCCAGCGCCTCCTTGCAGGGTCCCATGTCCATGTCCCGCCCAGCTCGGGGCCCCCGTGCTGGACTCGCTCTAGCGCATTGCTGCCATTCTGTCACTGGGAGCCCAGAATGGATCCAGTCCCCCAGTGTGGTATTCCCAGTGCGGTCTTCCCAGTGCCGCAGTGAGGGGAAGACTCCCTTCCCTTGTCCCAGTGACTGCCCTCTTGCCAGTACAGCCCAGCACGGGCTGTTAGTGCTGGGAGGGGCTGGGAAGATCCTCCCCCCTCCCTGGTGCAAAGCCCTGCAGCCAGCAAAACGATTTCTTTCTTTTCTTCCAGCTCTCTGCCCGTGCTTTGGTTCTGAGTCCAGACCTGCACATCCTGAGGATGGAGGCAGGGCAAAGAAGGCTGTCCCTAAAGCCGTTACTACCTTTGTGGCTAGTGGGGCTTCTCTGCTAAAGCGGCTGCAAGACCATGAGGTGAGACAAGGGGGCTCGAGGGCTCCCCTCCAAGCCCTTGACTTCCCCAGGTGCCGTGGCAGAGGGGGATCTCGCGTGATGGCACCTCTGCCCTCCTGCAGGCGCTTCGTCCCCAAGCGCCGATCCTGCTGCTCCAGCTGGACTAATGCCACTGCTCCCTCTCTCCTTTCCCTGGGAGCTTGCAGTGCTCTCCTGGACAAGGCAAAGCCTCTGGCATAAATCCCAGCATCTCTCCAGCACCTTTGCCCAAGTGCTCAAGGCCCCACCTTAGCTTTGGTTCCAGAACTGTCCCAGCGCCTGGGCTCCTGCCTGTGCGAGGGGAGCGACACTGTGCCCCAAGGTGCAGGGAGTTCATGGCTCCCCCTCCTCAGGGACTGGTCTCATTCCCACATCTTCCCCTTCCTCGCCTGGCACTGTCCGTCTGACCTCCACCATCCCCCATCCTCAGGAACGACTTCCTAGGCTCCCGCATGGCCTTTTACCCTGGTGGAATCAACCTCCCTGTCTGGCTCTCTGGTAGTGTTAGAGGTGCCGTGGAAGATCTTGCCGTTCCCCATGGCTGTCCTGACCGATGCCTGCAGCTCGTACCTCGTGCCCATGGCAGAGAGATGATTTGGGGGGCAGTAGGTCTCTCTCGTGGGTCCCTGGCAACGAGGGCAAAGCAAGTCCCATCACTCCTATGTGTGGTCTGTCCCCAGGGTGACCGAGTGGAGACATACCGGGAGCTGGAGAGCTTCTTGCAAGGAGACGATGGCAGTTTGCAGAGCGGTGTCGTGAACCGCCTGATAGCAGAGGTGTCCAGTGACATGCGAGCAGCCCAGGTGAGCTTGTTCTCTTTCAAGGCCGCCAAAGCAGCCTGCCTCTGGCCCTGGTTTTTGGGGAAATCCAGAGCAGCACAGAGATGTTCCTCAACTATTCAGACCCAGTGGAGGTCCGAAGGGGACTCCTCCTTATAGGGAATTTGAAGAGGAGATGCAGAGAGTAGTGCAGAGAGGTGGACGCGGGGCTGTTTCTAACTGAGTGAGAGCTGGGTTCAAGCTCACTTGAGGAACAGCCCTGGGAGCCCAGCAGCCCCGTGGAGAGGCCCCAGGGGGTCCTTGAGTCTGTGACAGTTTGTTCCTGGCATCTCTGCAGAGAGGGAGAGAAGGCAGCAGCACAGGGCTGTGCTAGGGAAAAGCCTCCCTCGTCTCACCGGGGAGCTGCTCGCCTACCCCAGGGTACAAGAGGCAGCAGGCGCCCGGCCTGAGCAAACTGCCCCGTGGGGTCTTGCAGGTGAGGCAGGGGTGTTCAGCCTGTCCGAGTGCCTCAGCCTTTTTCTCGGGAGTGTTTAACTTGTGGCACTTTTTCAGGGTGTGACAGATGATGTGAAGATGGCTGCTAGCGACGTCCTGGTGGCTCTGGCCCGCTCCCGCTTCCACTTTGTGATGTCTGAGCTCCAGAGCCACCTGAAGGCCATGGGGAAGGTCCCTGATGAGATCGTGCTCCTCACCTTGGGCAAAATGGCCCGCAGCTACGGTACGGCACCCTGGGCCTCTTGGTTTGGGTAGGGGTCTGTGATAACGGGGAGAAAGCACCCTCCCCCTTCCTGAAGGCTCTGTGTTGAACTGGGGGGCTATGAAGTCGCCATGCCTCCTTGCTCTGTGCCAGGGCTGGCCGGCAGCTCTGCCTTACTAGCCCAGTCCTGGTTCCTGGAGGGTGGGAACCCACTGGAGACAAACCCGCAGGGTCTCTGCCCCGCACTGTCCTCCCCATTTCCCTAAAGGGCTTTCCTGTGTCCCCCTTGGGGAAGGCAGCCCTCCCCACACCCTCTGGCATGTCCCACATGGCCCAGCAGCCCCAGCCTTGCCAGGGATCGACCCCGGTCTCCCGTGTCTCTCACTGACCCTCTCGGTCCCTCTGTCCCTGCCTTCTCTGCAGCCCTGCGGTGCATCCCCTTCGTGGGAATGACGCTGCTTGCCCTGCGTGCCATGCTGAGCCGGGTGGGGAGTGGCCGGATCCTGCGCGCCGTCTGCAGTGGTGAGTGTCCCCTCCTTAGCTGGGGTCCCAGGGTCAGGGGCTGGGGTGGCCGTTGATGCCTCCATGTGATCTCAGAGGGAACATGGCAGGTGTCAGCCCACAGTGAGGTCAGGCCTTGGCGATCCCAAACCTCTGTGAGTGTGCAGAAGGAGCGGGAGAAGCCCCGGAGGTTTCTGTGGGTAGGACGTGACGGTGCTGCACAGGGGAACTCCTGGGTCCCTTCCCATGGCTTCTGTTCCCCTGTTTCCCCTGGGAAATACTGGAGGGGAACAGGCCATTGAGGAGGAAAAGGATGGGGAGGAGGAGAGAAACAGTGGGGTGTTTGAAACCAGACACCTCAAGGGCACAGCTTGGCCTCAGATGCAGATCTGGTCCTGGGCTGAGCCCTGCCGAGCCTGGGACCATCCTTAGAGCAGGCTTGGGTGAGGGTGCAAGGTACCGTCCCTGCTGCAGACTCTCACGTGCTGCCCTTCCCTTTCTCCTGGTGCAGTTCTGGAGCAATGGTCAAAAGGGGTCAATACATACTTCGGCAGCCAGGAGCAATGCCCCTTCCCTCGCAATGTGGAAGCGCAGCTCTGTGAAGACATTTACCCAGTCTTCCGTTACGCGCTGGTAAATTGGCTGGGCTGCGAGGAAGAAGAGGTAAGAAGTGCTGCTTTCCACGCCTGGGGCCACAGCAGGGATGTCCACGTTGGTGGGTCTGTCTGTGGCTGGTGGGGTGCGAGCAGAGGGGTGAGGGGAGGGAGCAGTCTGAATGAGAAAGCATCCCAGGCCGGGAGCCTGCTGTCACTGTGCCTGGGGCTGGAGGCTCTCTGGCAGGAAGCAGCTGAGTCCTGGGGCCTTTCTGCAGGGAGGGCTGGGGTGCGAGCGTGGGGAACTGCTCTCTCTCCTCTGGAGTGAGCCCTTCTGCTGCAGGGCAGAAGGGAAAGGGAAACCCCTCCCAGTGGGAAGGGCAGACTGGTGTGCAGGCGATGCTGAGTGCTAGGCAGACCTTCAGCCCTCCAAGCAGAGCCTCTCCCTTCCCTCTTCAGGACAAGCAGGCTGTGCTCAGGGCGGTGGCTGCCATGATGGAGGTCCTGCTGCGTGAGGAGCAGCACCGCGAGCATGCCTGGGAGCAGCTCCTCTGGCTGCTGCACCAATCTCAGGAGGTCCGAGACACCTCCCGGGTCAACAAGGTGAGGTGTTGCGCAGGGCCCGGCGTGGCTGCTGGGGTGGGTCTGCGCGAGTGCCACGAGGCACTGGGGAGCTGTGGGGTGCCAGGAGGAGCTGGGAAGGCCTTAGAGAAGGAACAGGGAGGGGGAGAGCAGAGGAGGCCTGAGACTTCCCCGCACTCTTTGGGCAAGAAAAGAGAAATGCGGGGAGGGGCCAGAAGGGAGGCAAGAGTCCCCGGGGCTTGTCTTCTCAGGAAGGGAGGCATTGCCATCTCTGTAGGGCTCTGTGTGTGGGAAGAGCTTTGCCCTAATGCCCAGGGCTGTGTCCAGTCCCGTCCAGTGAGGGCTGAGGTCTGATGAGTGGGAAGTGCCGGGAAACGGAGTTGTCAACAGCGGGCTCTGTTCAGAGGAAAGAGACCCTGCCGATGCTGCTCTGAGGGGAGGGCAAACAAGAAGCCCCATCCAGGAGGGTTTGTGGTTTTCCCTGGGAGCTGCTGTTAGGGACTCCCCTTCTCCCAGATGTGCTGGATTTCTCCCTTCCCAAGTGCCTTTAAGTAGCTTTAGCCTCCTCTTCCTCCCCCGTTGTCTCACAGACCTTCCTGCAGGCCAGGAACACGCCAGGATTTGTGAGACAGGTGCCACGTAGGTTCCTTAAGGCTGCAGGAGGCCTGATCCTGGCTGTTCGGAATGGGCCTGAGGGGCAGCCCTGTTCCCACAGTGATTTCCCTCTCAGCCAAGTCGCAGCAGGACTCTGGGAGAGGAGGGCAGAGAGCACCCTTTCTTTTCAGTCCCCCTCAATGCTGATGCAGATTTCTTTAAAACAGACCTTGTTCCCACAGCTCCCTGACGTGACCAAAGAGCCTGGCCTGGCCCCTAAGGCAGAACTTCCCCGCTGCATCGCGCTGCAGGGTAAGGAGAGGAGACTGGGCGATCCCCCGTCGTGCTGTGGCGGCTCTCTCCCTGTCCTCGGCAGTCAGAGGCAGCTGCCTGCTAGTGCAGAATGCGATTTCTTCCCTGCAGCACGAATATGCCCTGAGGAGACGGGCATGTTTCTGCACTCCCCGGAGAGCGGTGGGAGCAAGGCCGGTCGCGTGGCAGCCCTGGGCCTGCTGGGAGCGCTGGCCCACTCTGACGGTCAGTGCCATGGGCAGGGACAGAAGGCAGGGGTTGGGGCTGCTGGGCTGAGAGCAGGAACGGGCTGAAAGCGGTGCACCTGCACCCAAAAGGAGCTGCAAAGAGCGGGTCCCCCAGCCGAGCTGACGCCCTGCGACAGGGCTCGAGCTCTCCTCCAGCAGTTAGAAATGGTGCACACCAGGGATGATGCTCCAAGCTCAGTAACACGGGCAGGCTGGTGGGTGGGCGGGTGGGCTGGTGCACAGGAGCTGCTTGTACCCAAGTCATTTCTCACGTGCTCTGTGTTACCATATTACCATAGCTTTCAGTCCCTATAAAACAGCTGTGCCTCTAGAAATGGAGTCCCTCTGGCTACACTGCTGCCTCCTGTGAAGTCAGAGTCAGGCCCCGCTTTTCTGTCCCGTTGGTGTGCGAAAAACTTGGAAGCTTCTGCCATTGGGGCTCTACCTCAATGCACACCTCTCCATATCTCTTCCAGCACCTGCAGTGAGAGAGAAGCTGCCCCAGGTGATGGAGGCCATGGGGTCAGTGTGCAACGACCCCAGTGCCCAGGTGAGCTGGTTTGGGAAGGGACAGTGCCACCAGGGGAGGCAGAGGAAGCCTTTCCCTCAGGGCAGAGCTGGGGTGCCTGGGGAGGTGCCGGCGCATTGCCCAGGCAGTGGGTGATGGCTCCTCCCCGGGGAGAGCTGGCAGAGTGGAGCAGGGAGGTCGCTGTGCTCTGTGGGGCAAATGCCCGTCCAGCCTGGTGCTAAAGCCCAGCCCTGATGGCCGGAGCGAAAGCTTCTGCCATGCGCTTGTCATCTCTCCGCGAGCCACAAAGGCTGCCCCCAAGCAAAGGTGGTTTCCCTTTGGGTTTTGAACAGGAGGACCGTAACCACGCTCTCCCCTGGCAGGTGCGGAGGGCAGTTCTGGAGTTCATCCGGGAGCTGCTCAGCTCCGGCTCCCAGAGCTGCTGGGCATGGGATGTGGTGGGGCACATCTTCAGCGAGTTCAGCCGGACCTCAGGCAGACTGGTAAGGGCAGAGTGGGACACCTGGGGCTTCCAGCAGTGCCTGGCCTGTGCTGAGAGCTTCTGCAGGCATCCTTGAGCATGGAGAGCTCCACGCTGCAGGGCCATCAGCGCCGGCGCTGCCATTGGAATGACCTGCAAATGGCTGTTCCTCGTGTGTGTGTGTGCTGATGTTGGTGGAGACGTCAGTGAATGATGAGGGTTTGCACCCGGGCGTGCCACCTGGGACTGTGGGGCTGCCTGCGCACCCCACAGGCTGAGCTGTGCCCACAGATACCTTCAGCAAAGCTGCCTTGCAAAGGGAGGGGTCTTCTAGGGACAGGACATCCTCCATCCTTAAGTGCTCACAGAAAATCAGCAAAACGCAGCCACTGCAGCCAGATGGGCCTGGCTAGAGGATCTTTCTGTGGTGTTCTCATACTCTGGCCCTCCAAAGCATGCCCTGCCCATCCAATAGCAGTCTGGGGACCCGCATCCCTTCTGGCAAGGGGACAGGCCGTCTGGCAGTCCCTTTGGTGAGTGTTTCCAGCTGGGTGCCCAGGAGATGAAGGATGGGCATGGCTGAGCCTTTTGCTGACTTGCTGAGGATCTTCCCTCTGGCTAGAGCCTCCCTCCAACCAGGGGATCTGTGGGTGTTGCTTTGCTCCAGGGCTCGGGGAGGCTCTGCTTTGGGAGCAGGGCAAAGGAAAGAGCCAGCTTCTCCTCCACATCTGTCGGGCTGGGCGTGCTGCTGCCAGGGCTGGCATCGAGCACAGCCCTGCTGAAGGGCACGTTCCTCACCATGGCACGACAGCAGCATTTGGGCCCTGGGGGACCGTGCAGACAAGCAGTGTCTCTTTCTGCTCCCAGGCTTCCTAGTCCTTCCCAGGGTCTGGGAAGTGGTTCCCGAGCTGGGTCTGGCCATTCTTGTCCTCCTTCTGGAGGTCAGTGCTCCTGGGAGGTTGGCGCAGGAGCACTGGTGAGGCCATGCCTGAGCCTTGTCGGTCGGGAGCTGAGAGTAACAGGGGTTTTGCCAACTCTGTCTTACAGGTGGCAGGAGGCCTTTTTGCCTGGGTAACACCGGAGGAAGGAGCTCTTCGAGCCCTGTGTGTGGACATCCTGGGCTCGCTGGACGTCTCTCTGAGAGGGATGACCAAAGTAAGTCACCCTGTGCCCTGCTGCTGTGGCCACTTCTTGCCTTCAGGACATTTTTCTTCATGCTTCCCCATGCTGTGAACCTCTTCCCTGACATGTGCTGAAGCACACAAGGCTCAGGGAAACGCAGACTGTCACTTTTGTCTTCGAGCTGAATAGAAATGCTGATGTGGTGAATTGCCTGGTTCTTCTCTGCAGCTCCTGTGGCCGAGGTTGCTGCAGTACGTAGTGCCAGCCCAGTACAGCGGCATGCTGATCCCGCTCTCCCGCTGTCTCCGAGCCCTAGTTGAGAGACGGGAGAGCGCAGGGTGTGAAGAAGACGAGGAGGAGCCTGACGCCGTGGACTCCCAGGAGCGAGGTAGAAGCTAATGGGTTCAGCCAGGGGCTTGGCCAGTCTGTGTCTACATGCACCCTGCCAGCCCTCAGCAGAAGCCTGGGAGAACCAAAGGGCGGAGCCAGGCTCTGCTGCTGGGCACGAGGGGCTCTGCCCTGCATTGCCCCTTGCCCAGCGCAGAGGCCTGCCTCTCCTGCTCGCAGCACTCTCCTGGCGAGCCGGGGCTTGTTCCTGGCCATGCTGGAGCTGCCTTCGTCCCGTGCTGGGCAGCCCTGGGGATTTCTCCCGGGTCAGCGCCGTGGCAGCACAGCTGCTCTCAGCCCTCAGCCCTGTGCGGGGCATCGGAGGCGCGATGGGCAGGGCACGGAGGGGGCTTGTTGGCTCACCTAGCCTTTCTTCCTCCCCACAGCCCGGCTGCCGGCTCCCCAGGCCCTGCTGGCTCGACTGCTGGTGAGTAGTGGGGCCCAGGGGAAAGAGCTTTTCTGGCCAGGGGTGGTGGGGGAGCCCAGGGCAGAGATGCTGTTGAGGCCCGTGCCGGGATCCCCCAAGGAGGAGGCAGTGTGCCTGAGACTGCCTGGGCCTGTCCGGTATCCCACTCCTTTCTTGGGGCTAGCAGCACCCCGGGTGCAGGAGCGGCATCGAGCTCCCTCCCTCCCTCCCGGGAAAAACTGCAGCTCTGGTGGCAGGAGTGACCCTTCTCTCCTGCCCTCGCCTAGGTGGTGGCAGCAGCTCCTCACAAGAGCGGCGAACGTGCAGTCGCTGCCTTGCAGCTGCTGCAGGCCCTGCATGGCAGGATACACCGAGCCTTGGGGGTGGTGTGGACTACCGAGATCCCCCTCCTGCTGCAGTACTTGGAAGGTAAAGTGCGGGTGGGGAGGGAGAGGCTGGGGGGAGGGAAGGGGGTCAGGAAAATGCAGCTTCCCAGCGTGACGGAGGAGAATTGTCCCCAGTTCCCCAGCACTTGCTCTGCAGCCTTTCCCCTTCCAGGGAGCCAAAGCTGAGGCTGGGGGCAGCCGTCCCCCAGTGTCGATTTGGCCCAGGGGATGGATGGGGCTGTTGATGTCCTTTTGGAGGGCAGGTCTTGGCGGCACCCCCATGTCCTGACCGGGATGGTGTTTGGGGGAGGGACAGGACTGGTGCTCCTGGAGGGGGTGCAGCCCCTGGCTTTGGAGAACCAAGTTGCCAGGCCAGGCCAGGTTTGCAGCAGCTGTCCTTGGCAATAGCCTGGGAGAAGAGCTGCAAATCAGTGGCCCTGACAAATGTTCCTGGGATCCCTCCTGTGTCTTTGGCCTCACAAGGGCTTTGGTGTAGGTGCTTGTAGGCCCTTTCTAGCCTGATGGCCTGGGAATGTTGGGAGGTCTGACCGCAGAGGAGACCACAGGGCTCGTCTTTGGTGTGAGCTTAAATAGCAGCGACGGCTTTTGCTTCCTCTTGCTTTCTAGGGAAAACCAAGAGGTCCCTGGACTCTGCAGAGTGGGAGCATCGTGTGCTCAAGGTACAGCATCCTTGGGGGGTGTCACAAATAGAGGGGGAGAAGAGGGAACAGACAAAGTTGTGGGAGGAAGCTCGGGGCTGCCTGTGTAGGCAGCAGGAGTTGGGGGCACCTCCTGAGTGCCCTGTGCCTCCCCCCGCAGTAGGTGCCTGCCCGCTCAGAGGAGCTGCTGTCTGCGCACGTGCCACGGCTGATGGCTAATGCCCTCTATCGCTGTGGCACACGCCTTAGCACTGCCTCCTCCTCTATGTCTGGCATGCCGGGAGGGTCTCGCCTGAGGTGTTAGGGGAAGAGGGAGGCTGGTGAAAAGAGGGCTGGGTGGGGCAGGGGAAGAGTCTGCCGTTCCCAGTAGCTCCCCCCAGCAGTGTCCCGGGACATGCGAGCATAGAAAGCATCCTGGCCAAGGGCAGGGGAACACTCGCTTCCTCTCTGTTCCCCACAGTTCCTGCGAGCGTCACTGGAGCCCATCGAGGACAGGGCCTGGACCATGGGCCTGAGCCAGGAGCTGAGCCAGCAGCTGGGCAGCTCTGCCCCTGGCTCCTGGGAGAAGGTGTGTCTCCTGCCCCGCGCCAGGGCTGGGGCTCTGCCCACGCAGGCGGTTTTCATTGCTTCCCCTTCTTTTGCCCCCAAAATGCGCCTCCCTGGGCTACTCCAGTGGCTGGCTACCACCAGGGGTGGTCGGGTCTGTCTGGGGCCAGACCTTTCCTGACAGGTCGGGCCGTGACCACATCTCGGACGTGGCCTCTTCTCTTGCAGCTTTTCCTGTACAAGGCCCTTGGGACAGTGCTGGCAGCTTGTCAGGATCTCAGACACGTCCAAGGGCAGGTGCTGAGGTTCCTGCAGGAGACAAACCCTGTGCAGCTGTCTGAAGCCCAGGTGAGGTGATGTTCATGTCCTGCGCATCCCCTGCCTGTTCCTGGGGGAGAGGCAGGGCTGCTCCAGACCTCGATTTCCTCCATGCTGCCATTTCCCCCTTGCCGCAATGTCCTGCCTGGCCGTTGTTGCTGGCCATGGCCGAGTGCCTGGGCTGGAGCCAACTCCCTGTTTCTCTGTGGTTGCAGGGAATGATTTCTGTTGTGTCCCACACGGCTGAGAGCCACTTCCATCTGGTCTTGGACACGGTGAACATGTTCTCCACCGCTTTCACCAGAGGCTGGTTTTATCAGACTTCCATGGGCTGGAAGGTAAAGGAGCCAGGGTTTCCCTGTTTGGCTTTCCTTTTTTGGCCTTCTTTCACTTCTACACCTGCAGCAGCCAAGTTGTGGCAGCTGCCTTGAGATAAGCATTCGTGTAAGAGCTAGCCAAGACCTCTGTTTCAGAGGGGACGTCCTGACATTGGGGCCCCTGAGGTGTCTTTGGAGAGGAGGGGGTTTGACACCGGGTGGATCAGAGCCACCCAGCTGGGGCAGCTGCAGCGGTTGCTTGCTTGCAGCCACCTTGCCCCTGACTTAACTTCAGCAGGAGCTGGCGACAAGGGGGTGGGCACGGTGTGACACTCTGACCCTTCCCCAAAGCTGAGGGCCAAGAGCAGGAGCCTGGTGAAGTCTCGCTGGCTCTGCTCCCCCCCTGGGGGCTGTGGGGAAGCCTTTCAGGGCAGGGCAGGGCCCTACAGAGAGAGCGGTGCAGCCTGGCCTGGGGAGGTGAGCAGAGTGGGCTCATCTGCACCCCTGACGAGCACGGGCTGCGTGTCTGCGCAGGACCGTGACAGGCTATGTCAGATACCTTTCCACAGAAAGGTTCCAGGCAGCTCCTCGACCTCTCAAATCAGTGGTAAAAGAGCCAGCAGTGTGTGCGATGCTGGCTGCACCTCATCCCCATCCCCATGCGAGATCCCAAGCTGTGGGATGGGAACAACTTCTGGCCTTGGAACTCGCAGCTCGAGGAGTGGCTTGGGGAGCTGCTGGGAGGTGCCCAGGGAAACAAGGAGCTGGTGAGGGTGCAGGGCAGGGCCTGCCGCAGGAGCCTGCCAGAGTCCCGGGGCTGACCTCTCAGGGCATCTCTGTTGACACAGGTCCAGCAGTGGCAGAAGATGGAGAGCGCCCAGGCCATTCGTGCTGCTCTGATGCGCACCTACAGCGGCATTGCACTGCGTGCCCCCAAGGAGCAGCTGCTCACCCGCGTGGATAAAGAAATCGTGGGCAACATCCTGCGGCTCTCCAGAGCTAAACAGAGGGTAGGAGCATGGGGCACACAGGGCAGGGATGCCTGGGTGTCCCAGCTCCAGCCCTTGGGGCTGGGGTGCACTGAGGTGGACGGTCCCTTTCTAAAGATCTCCCAAGGAAGGGTTTGTCCTCAACATCCAGATCCAGCCCCCCATGGGTTTCCCCTGCCCATGCTCTTCTTCCACCTCTCAGCCCTTCAAAGAGTTGAAGGGGTGCTAAACAGAGGGTAGGAGCATGGGGCACCCAGGGCAGGGATGCCTGGGTGTCCCAGCTCCAGCCCTTGGGGCTGGGGTGCACTGAGGTGGACGGTCCCTTTCTAAAGATCTCCCAAGGAAGGGTTTGTCCTCAACGTCCAGATCCAGCCCCCCATGGGTTTCCCCTGCCCATGCTCTTCTTCCACCTCTCAGCCCTTCAAAGAGTTGAAGGGGTGCTTTGCTCTCTTTGGCCTCAGGACTTGCAGCTCAAGCTCGCCCTGGTGCAGAGCATCACCGAGGTCAGCTGTGCCATCCAGGCTGTGGGCAACTGCGGCAGCTTTGAGCTGTCCTTAAAGCAGGAGGCAACGTGGACCTTGCTGGTGAGTGCCTGTAGCCGGGGCGGTCGCACGGGGGAGTTTTGGGCTGTGCCATCGGACTCCTTACCCCAGAGGCACGATGGTCTCTGGGCTTCACGTGAGCTCCTGGAGCTGTGTCCGGAGCTGGTGGGGCTCTTGAGTGCTGGTGCTGGGTGGCTGTGGTTGGGGAGCAGGGGCCCTCCTGCGGTGCCTTTGGGGATGCGTGGGGGTGACGGGGCAGTGTCTGCCCAGGCCTGGCAGCAGAACGTGTCCCCAGGGGAGGCGGGAGGGCCGTCCTGTGCCCCTGCCAACTCTGTGCTTCTCTCTCTGGGACTTGCAGGACTGGATCAAGGGGGAGCCCTGGGACTCCCTGGTGTATGGAGTGTTCCAGGCCCTGGAGGAGTTGAGGTGAGATCTGTTCCCCGGGCTGTGGGGACTCCCAGTGTGCCCCATCCCAGCTGGCTGGGGCAGCCCCAGTGGCCTTGAGCATGGGGCCGGGAGCTGCTGGGGCTGTGGAGTGGGAGGGTGTCCCCCATGTCGGGTGTCTCCCACAGGAAGGGAGCCCCCGGGGTTCCTTAACCTGGGGGCAGGGGTTTGCCTGCTGCCTGGGAGGAGGCAGGAATTGCTGGCGCTGAAGGCAGTGCTTGCTGGCGTGGGCGGGGGTGTGTTGGATTTGGGGCCCTCGATTAGGAGGAACCCAGATGTGGTTTGAGCCACTCTGGAGACAGTAAATCTCCTTTGTGTTTTCTCTTCCTTTTTCCTCTGGCCAGCAAGCTGAGGCCACCTCTGAGGCGGGAGGAAAATCACAAGCTGCTGGCAGTGTGCTGCCAGACTGTCTTGTCCTGTCCTTCCAAGGAGCAGATGAAAAAGGGCAGGAAGACAGTGAGGGCAGCTGTGAACATGCAGGTACCCGCTGGCCAGTGCCTGCCCACCCCTGGGTCAGGATCCCACCTCAGTGCGCCCCGGCAGCCCCCATGATGCAGAACCTCAGCTCTGCTTTCCTGCTTTCAGCTCCTGCACAGGAGATGTGTGGAAGATCTGGGCCATCTCCTAGAAACCTTTCTGGAGGCAGAGGTGACCTCTGCCTGCTTTGATGACGTGGTCCATGTGAGTAGCCGTGCGGCAAGAGGGAAAGTGTTGCAGGGGCAGAGACTGGAGGCCTTAGAGGGTGTTAGGAGTTGGATACCTTTGCTACGGGAAAGTGGGGCTTTGGCTCCTCACTCTGAGGCTGTGCGTCTGGCCGGGGCCAGGGGCTGAGCTGGGGGACGGGAGCGCCCGGCCACTGCAGCGTCAGGCCAGGCAGAGCAGTGGGCCCTGTTGGAGGGAAAGCCCAGAGCCAGCCCTGAGCTGGCTGAGAGCAGCCTGGAGGAAGGCTGGAGTGGGGAGATGCTGGCAGGGTAGCAACAGCAGGCTCAGGGCAGAGGCGGCTGGAGGGAGCGAGGCAGTGGAGGCAGCAGTGCCAGTGCTCGGTGGGGCACTGGGAAGGGGCCAGAGAAGGAGGGAGTTGGAGAGGGATCTCCGGGAGAGAAAGATGCCTGTTGTGAGAGAGATGCACCCTGCCTCAGGTCCTGAAGGGCTGGCTCACCTCAGCCAAAGAATGGGAGCGGGAGAGAGCCCTGCAGGTTTGCACCCACGTGCTGGGAGCTTGCAAGGAGCGATTCGAGCTCATGGTGAGTAGAGCCCCCCCGCGTGCCCTGGCGCCCTTTTCCCACCATTCATGGCCCCAGAAGGGAGCCCTGCCCAACTGGGTGCTGGGTTTTGGGGCTCCAGGGATTACGGGGCAGCCCTTCTGCCTGCCCCTCTGCCCGGTCGCTGCTCAGGGAGCAGGATGGGCGATAGAGGCGAGCGGGTGCTGGGGCTGCCTGCGACCCTTTTCCTGCTGCTCTGCCCTGCAGAGAGGACGTCCTTGCAAGCGGTTCGGCTCCCTGGTGGGATTGCTGGCGACTCTGACCAGCGACTGCCTGGCCACGTCCCGCCAGAGGGCATGGGTCTGCCTTGGCTACCTTCTCCAAATGCAAGGTAAGGAGAGTGGGCGCTTCCCAGCCTTGCTCAGCCTGATCCTCCCTCCCTTCCTGGCCTGGCACCACTGGGATCCTGCAGGGCCAGGCCCTGTCCCCAGGAGGGAAGCGGGAGGCAACGTGCTTGGCTGGTTTTGTGCCCCCACCCTGTTAGCCCTCTGCCTCCCTGGACATGTCAGGAAGGATCCCTGGGAGAGGGTCGCTGAGTCCCACCTCCGCAGCGCATGTGTGCGGTTGGTCAGGGCCATCCCCCACTGCTGTCTGAGAGCAGGACATTGCCACCAATGCTGGGGACTGTCCCCCTCCATGTCTGCCCCCCTCCACGTTCCAGGAGAGACAGAGGGTGGTCAGACAACTCGCTCGGATGAGGCCCCTGACATTCCAGAGGGTGCCTTCCCCCTTGCTCCCTGCCTTGAGCCTGGAGAGACAGGCAGCTCCCCAGGCAAACTATCCAAACTCATCGCCGCCAGGGAAGAACTCTCCTGCTGAGCACAAGAGAGGAAACCAATTTGCTGCCCAGAGCAAACTGGGCAGGGAAGAGGGATCTGAACTGCAGGCCCGGGGAGTGCCGCAAAGGGTTGTGTTTGAACCGTTTCCTCTTCAGGCAGCAGGGTCTGCCTGTGCTGAGGCAGTCACGGGGAGGTTTCCTGCCTCCCAGAGACGATGGTGGCCTGTGTGGGAACAGGGGACACAGCTGCTGGGATCAGAGGCCAGTAGCTGCTGAAACCCTGAAGCCCCAACAAATGGTTCAAGGAGGAAGAGGGCTCTTTCCAGCCCGGGATTTGTCAGCCATTTATCGGGCTCGGGAAATCCTGCTGCACCGAGTTCAGGAGGGCCCTGGGTTTCCCTGTGGCTTTCACTGCCACCCCCTGGGTTCTCCTTTAGCAGTATCTAGGGCCAGAGGTTGCCTTTCTGTGGGCGTGACTCCCCTTTTCTTCTGGTGTTTGTTCCAGCCAGGACCATGGAGGTGGTGCCTCAGGCAGATGAGATCAGGTGCCTTGGTGAGGAGCTGAACAGCCCAGACACCGTGCAGACCTGCGCCAAAATAGCAAAGGTAACTGGCCCCAAAAGAGCGGGGTGGGGGCCCAGCTCCTGGGCTCCTGCACATCTCCCTGCTCCCCTCCAGCGTCCCTCGCTGTCTCCAGAGCAAGCTGTCCAGGATGGCTGTTGTTAGCAAGTAGCAGGAGGCTCTGAGACAAGACTGTCCTTCAGGCATGCTGGAGCAGATACCGTATATGTGTGCGTGTGTGATTGCTCTTGTCAGAATACAAATTTGGTACATAATAAGCAAACAACATGGGGGGCGACACTTCCCAATCGGGTAGCTGCATCAGATGTAAACAGCACTGTATGCATAGCAGGAGGAAAAAGTGATTGCCCCCTGCACGACTGCCGAACTAACAGTTCTGTCAAGTTTCCTTTCCATTCTGAATTGCTGGAGCAGAGCTGTGACGTGGTCTCTCTTGTTCCTGACTTCTCTCCAGGCTGTTTGCAAGTGCATCCCTCCAGCGCAGGCTACGGACTTTCTGACTGCGGTCCTGCCCAGCTTGCTGCACGTCACACCCACGTGTGTGAAGCCACTATGGAAGTGGGTGTTCATCTTCCTGGTGGAATGCAGGAAAGAAATAGTCCAGGAGGTAAAGGCGACCTTTTTCCCATTTGACTTTGTCTTTGCTCCTGTTGGCTGTTTAACGACACCCTGTGCAGTTGGCACAGGCTCAAGAAATGCCACCTGTGTGTCGAGCCAAGGGGCTGCTGAAGGAGTCAGGTGCCCTTGCAGAGGCCCTGCAAGGCGACTTCAGGGTCTCAAAGAGCGTGTTTGGTTTTGCTCTTGCATCGCTACACACATGTGGGGAGAGTTCTTCAAGCGTTGGGTGTGAAACGTGCCCGTGTCCTCTGTGTGCACAAGGGCACGCAGCTGCTCGTACGGTTGGGCCCAGGCACATGCAGTGACTGAGTCTGTGCGTGTGAGCACGTGCATGTGTGCGTACGTGTGCGCAGTTGCCAAGAGCACACCCAGCTCCAGACGTGAGCCAGGGCCAGGCAGGGTGGAAGGGGTGAGGTTTCAAGCTAGGTCTGGACCCTGTGTCACGGGAGCAGGCACTGGTCCTGTGCTGAATGACTGTGTCTGGGCCCCGCAGGAGGGGGTAAAGGATGCACCGAGCCCTTCTTTCTCCTCCATTTCCATTCAGGTGCCAAAAATCCTGAAGACCCTTTGCACCTACATGCGGCAGAGCACCCACAGGCCCTTCCTGCTCTGGGCCGTGTTTCTCCTCGCCCACTTTCACCAGGAGCCCGTCATCAGCAGTCTCCTCCGGAAAGGTCTGCCCATGGACAGGTACGTGCACCAGCCACTTCCCCACTGTAGTCAAACAGAGACCCCACAGCTTGCATGCACTGGGGTGGCCCAGTTAAGAAGCAGGTCTTTTTTCTGCCGGAGCTGTCTTGAGTGTTGCAAGACTGTGTGCTTGTGTCTCTGCCGTGACTGGGGCGTTGTAAGCCCCATTGCAGAGGAGGAGAAGGTTTGAGGGCACTGCAGGACTGCGAAGATACGGGCTCAGGGGTGAACATCTGTTCCCTTGCAGTGACACGGTGGAGCTGTGGAGGAGCCTGGGGAGAAGCACCATTGGGATTCAGGTCCTGAGGTGCTTAGTGGAGAAACTAAACAGAGCACGAAACAACTGCCTGGGGACCAACTCCTCCGCTTGTGAGTGGCACAACCATGAGACTGCTCTGGAGACTTTGATGGTACGTTCAATGGCAGACACGTTTCTGTAGCTTTGCATCTGCTTTGTAACTCCTGCTTGGAAAAGGGGGAGTCAGGTGCCCTTTGCAGATGCCCCTGGAGACTCCCAGGGCGCTGTGCTGGGCCGGCCTCAAGCAGTGTGGGGAGCTGGGACAGTGTTGTGCTCCTGAGCCACAAGGCTGTCGCAGAAGTGACAATTGCGGACAGTAACCCCCCTGCCCCAGGCAGGCAGGGGAACCAGGCTGGTGGGAAAAGGCCTTGCCTGAAGAGGGGCTTCTTGGTCACGGTTCTCTGCAGATCACCCGTGCCATCTCCGAAGTGGTGCTTGCCCTGAGGAGCACGGAGGAGCTCAGGCAGCTGCTTCCCCACCTCCTTCCCAGCCTCCTGAGGTGGGCCAGCGAAACCCTGGGCGAGGAGCGGCTGCTTTCCCCCCTGGGAGAAGGCGGAAGACAACTGTTCCTCAAGGGCCAGGTGCTTGAGGAGAAGCCGTGCAGGTAAGGAGCCGAAGGGGCAGATGGAGGGGCTGGCTTCGGTTCCCCTCGCCAAGGCACGTGCCTTTGTGGGGTTGAGGGAGGGCTTTGCCTGCCCCGCTTCCTAGATGAGCAAACTGCTCGTCGTGGTTGGGTTTACTTCTGCTCCTTCATGGGGAAACTCCAGCTCCCAGGCAGGAAGGTCTGAGGCAGCTCGTGCTGTGGACGGCTGTCATCTTGCCTTCTGCATACCCTTGCATGCACGATAGCTTTGCACTCCCTCAGCGGACCCCCACCGGGGGGGAGCGTGACTCTTGCGGGCAATGGCATCATTCTTCACAAAATGCTGGTGGGAAGAGGTATTAGGTGTTGCCTTGGTTCTCTAGCATGGAGTCAGTCCAGGGGCGTGGAGTTTCTTCTGCTTCAGTGGGTTTGGGGCATGATGAAAATGCCAGTGTCGTTAGCTGCAGTCTACGAAGCATCATTCCCGGGGTATTTAGCTCTGCTACAGAGAAATCTTCCCCTAAACTGCAGTGATTTGATCTTTCTTTGGTTTTGTGGTGCTGCTGCTGTTTTGATTTTTTTCTTGTTTTGTTTGACTGTGTTTTGACTGGGTTTGTGTTTTGTTTCTTTTGCCAGGGTTTTCCTTATGGCTTTAGAGTTGGTGCTAGGCAAATGCATGGCAGAGAAGTGGATGCGGCTGCTCATGAATCGGGCAGCGTGGGCTCTCCTTGAAGACCCCCTGACCCATTCTGATGGGGTGCGTCTCCTGACCAGGTAAGAGCCCCAGGGATGCACGTGGCTGCCTCCTGCGGGGCTGTGCCCAGGGAAATGCCTGCAGGACCCTTCCAGCATGCCTGGGAAGCCGTCCTGAGCTGAAGAATAGTATCTGCATTGGTGTACATGAATTTTGGCAACCTGGCCTTCCTGGGTAACTGTGTGTCCCTCGCTTGTGCTCCCTTGCGCAGCGTCCTGGTCCATGCTGGGCTTCTATCACCCTGTCTGAAGCAGACCCTCTTCCCATGGCTGGATTCCTGCTCAGTTAAGCTGCGGGTGACAGCTACAGCCTTCTTTGCTGAGGTAAGGCAGGGGGTGGGGAAGGAAGGGTTCAGAGGGTTTTAGTGAGATCCGGCTCCTTGGGACGTCTGTTTTTGTGGGAAGATCCCTGGAGCGGAGCAGACAGGGGAGCGCCTGGCCAGGACCAGGTCCCCACAGCACTGCCTGTGTCCTTCCAGCTCTCTTGGGACTGCAGCACAACAAGGACCCACGAGTGAAGCAGGCGCTAGAGGAGTCTCTCCACGATACCTGTCCCCAGCCAGCACCAAGGAGTTAATTAAATAAAGCTCAGCACAAGATGCCTAAAGGGCAGTGTATCTTTTTTCCCCCGATGGCACCCTTGTGCTTGGCGGGACCACATGTGGGTGACACCGAGGCTGGGGGCTGCCAGCTGCATGGCCCCTCCCGGATCTTCGTGGGCTGGGCACAGCGCAGTCATGCCGGGACAGACCCCAGAGCAGGGGTCTCCCCATGGGGTCCTGGGGCCTTGCCTCCCACTGCCCATGGGGATCCCCTTGCCACCCCTCCCACCACGGCACGACCACCTCTGGCACCAGCAAGGGCTGGCGCAGGGAACAGCCCAGGAGAGCCCTGACCATACCACCACAGCAGGCTTTGCCCTCCCCGGTGTCCTGCCATGCTGGGCCCCCCCCCAGCACTTGCCCAGGGACAGAGTGGGGGGGTATCAGGGGAAAAGGGGGGCACTGGGGGGAGTAGGGGGCACTGGAGGATGGGTGGGGAGAACCAAGGGAGGCACAGCAGTTTAGAGGGGTGTGGTCAGGGGGCAGAAGGGTGGCACTGGGGGACAAGTAGGGAATGTCGGGGGATCTTAAAGGGTCAGCTATGGCTCAGGGGCTGAGCAGAGGGACAGAGTGTAGCAGAGGGCTCTGGCTGGCCCATCGGACCCCTGCCCACCAACACAGGCCCCACTGGTGCTGGTCCCCAGCCCCGGCGGGCCTGGGCACATCTGTGTGGGGCAGGGGCAGCTCCACACAGGGAGCCCACCAGCAGAGATGCAGTTTCATCCCTCAGGCTGCTGGGCACCCTGGCCCCGCTGTGAGCCCATGTAAGCCTCTGGTCCCCTGTCCCGGGGGTCCCACCATCCCTGTGTTCCTAACTGAAGACCCTGCAAAGATTGCTCAAACATGTGCTCCTGCCTTGCACAGTCACGTTCCTTGACAGAGGTGGGGCTGGAGCTGGAAGAGGGAGTCAAGCCCCTGACTGGGTGGAACACCAGGCCTGGGGAGGGTCCTGCTGTGGAGGGGGCACCAGCAAGGGCCGAGGTGCTGGGGGTTTCCCTGGGCACCAGCTGTGCTGAGGGCTCTGGTAGTCCTGGGAGGTGAGTGTGCCAGGCACGGGGCAAGCGACTGAGCTGGACCTTCTCCAGCAGCAGGCATTTGTATGAGGGGGGCTCAGAGGGACCCATGTCCTGCCCCACTGCTGCAGGTCAGTCTGAGGCACGTGTGAGCCCTGGCTCCCTGCACATCGGGCTTTGCGCTGCCCTCAAACGGTCTGAGCCTCCTCCCAACCCCACAGAGCTTCTCAGCCCTGCCGGTAACTCCTATTTCCCCCTGACTTGCCGCTCGCACGGACCAGACGCCTTGGTTCAGCTGCATCTCCTGAAAGAAAGCAAAGGACCAAGAAGCCAGAGACATGGGGAGAGAGGTCCCTGCAGAGTGGAGTCCCTGGAGATCATCCCTGGGTGTAACCAGAGAGGAGCAGACTAAGCCATGGAAGAGGCTTCTCACTTTATTAAAGTAACCTTCCTCCACACTGCAAGAGGACACGCGAGGAGAGCAGAGTCCAGATGCATGGACCTGCACACGTTTGCTCTTGAACGGGGCTGGCTCGTGGGGGTGCAGCCTCCAAGACACTAAAACAGAGTGGCTGAAACCGACGGCACAGCACGTCTCACCCAAAGCCAGGACAGAAAGCCTGCACCCAGCTGCCCAAACCCCCCAGATGTGAACTGAGGCTCCTGCCCCAGACCAGAACATGGCCAGACAGACCGGGCAGGAGGTAGAGCTGCATTTACAGCACGGCCGCTCAGCTGCAAAGACCCGCTCCACCTGAGATCGTAACAGAGGCAGGCTGGCTGCTGCTCACACTTTGAGCAGGGGAGGTATTGATTGCCAACGACAACAACTCCACATCTGTCAAAGGCCACGACCCTGCCGTCAGCTGGGGAAAGATGGCCCAGACGGCCGGACAGGCTCCTCGGCTGGGTCCCTTACTGACCTCGCTGCACCTCCAGAACAAGAACCTTGTGCCGCATTGTTGCTGCGACCGGAATTGCCATCTCTAAGGTAGGAACTCAGCTGCAGGGCTTAGAAATGAAGAAGTAAACAAAGCTTGCCTCCATTTCCACCATGCACCACTCCTGTTCTGAAGCAGGGTGTCTGCCATCTCAAATTACATCTCCCTGCAAACAGGCCCATCTCCCAGCAATAGGGCCAAGACAGGGTTATTTGCTGTCACAAATGTGATACTGTCACTTACGCTTATCTTGCAAATGCACGCTCAATTACTCTTGGACAGAGATTGTAACGCTCAACGAGCAGATGCAGAATGATAGAATAAACCGATCTGTGCTATGAGGGTGTATATGCACAGCGCGGGAGCAGATTACCAACCGGTAAGATCTTCCTGACAGAGATTTTATATTCTGCAAAGCTTAAGCTTTTTGTGGGAAAGTTTTGTATTTGCGAGAAAATCATTAGACTTTCACCAATCAGAAATACTTGACACAGTAGCTCCAACTCAAATTACTTCCTTTCCTGAAACACCTTGAAAAATTTCATATCAAGTCTCATGAAAAAGTGGAGTTTTTTTCCCAAATCACCTCCATCGCCTTATGAAAAATAGACTTTTGGCTCAGACCCACCGCTGTGGGCCAGGCCAGCCGCAGGACTTGCATCACACAAACCTGCACAGCCTTTCCCTCGGACACTGCCGCAGGGACCCTCACGCAGGTGGTAACAGGGAGGAAAGTACAGCCTGGGGTCAGGAGGGGAAAGCCTGAGAGGGAAGCAAGTGTGCCACAAACCAAAATATGTCTTTAACGTTGTAGTGACTCACCAACGTTGAAAAACATCAAAACTGAGGCATAACACAGAGCGCTCTGATTTCAGGAGAACCAGATTATTTGTAAATTAATTTCCACCGTGAAAATTTTCAACCTTAACATGTGGGGTTTGGGAAACCTTCCCCAGGAAAACTCCAGGACAGGAATCATAATTTTCCACCCCTTCTACTCCATCCAGAACAGCCCTGAATGAGGAAGCTGGACATCACTTCAGCAATTTCTGCAACCACTTGCAAGAACACTGGGTATTCTTCAAACCACAGTTACGGCAACACGGTCTTCGGGATGGGTCTTAAACTTCAGGAAACAAGGTGGGAAGTCTGAACCAAAAAGGTAAATAAGGAAAAGCCTTGGGGATGAAGTCACTAGGCTGCCTCAGCATTGCCTGGAGCAGCTCCACACGGGGACCAGCCCCACATTGGTTTTACATGGGCAGGATAGGACAAATTCATTTTAATACATACTAACTAATTAGTATGAAAGCAGATTCTCCCACACGCTGGGAGCCCAACTGTGCCTCCCCAATGCCGCACCTTAGGAAGACGGACGAGCACTTCCCTGTTTCTCATCCTCTCAAGAACAACCTTCTGCAAGATGCTAAAGCCCACGACATCCCGTCACCAGAAGACAGGAATAACAAGTTCCCTGTCCATGGACTGAGACGTTGCCTGTTCGCACTGCCCGCCGTTCACGTTGCTGTCCCTGTGCACTCGCACCTC
The DNA here is from genome assembly GCF_030936135.1 of Gavia stellata. Taxonomy (NCBI): domain Eukaryota; kingdom Metazoa; phylum Chordata; class Aves; order Gaviiformes; family Gaviidae; genus Gavia; species Gavia stellata. The sequence goes on along the minus strand of NW_026776631.1, from coordinate 21,630 downwards.
TAACACACGTTCTTAAGAGAGAGGCTGTAGCCCTGGCTTCCAAGGGAATTATGAAGTCAGGGGCGAGGAGTGACAGCTCCAGTGTCACTGGCAAGTCACCCCTTCTGACACTAGAGGAGCGGCACATTACAGCTCCGGGAGCAGTGGGGAGGATCTCCTGCTGAATGGATTAATGCAGCACGAGGTGTTGCAAATCCCCTGAGCCCTTCCTCACTCCCTCCACTCCTTTGTCTCTCCCCTCCTCTCTTCATTCACAATCACCTCCACATTAGTAACAAGCGAGTTGGAAGGCCAGTACGAAAATTTCGGAGCAGACCAAAATCCAAATGCGCTTTTGCCCATGATATTCTACCACTCCTCCGACTTACCTAGTCCTGTCCCAGCTTCTGCTCTTTTACTTGCTTTTCTCCAAACCAGAGGCATATCACGTCCTGGAGAGGGGGGAAACACCCCAAACAACAACAACAAAAAAGGTTTATTAAAGAAAGATCAAAAATTAGGTGGGAGGTACAGTGCATAACAGACCTTTCAGGAGGAGGACTTCCAGGGAGAGTTTTCTGCCCACAAAGCACCAGCGCCCCTGGGAAGAAAACTGATCAAAACTGCAGCCACTGAAGACCCTCTATCCCCTCCTCTGTTCTTACTCTATTTGATAATCGGTTGATTACTGGTCGGATTCCTTCCCTACTTTCAGTTCTGAGGGGATATTGCTTAATTCTTACAGGCCGCGCCCCTGATTTGAGCCTGACCATTACTGGGGAGGCATTTTTCGCTTTTCCTGGTATTTCTGAGGCCCATACCCCTGGATATACCTGGTTCTGGATTTCCTCAGGTACTTCTGAGCTAACAGGAGTATCTCTGAGGGCCAGACTCAGAAGTTCAATTAGCTGGTCATCCCCACTCGAAGTTCTACTTTTCCTTTCTCAAATTTTGTCTCCACTTTTAGTTGTTCCAATAAGTCTCACCCCAACAGAGGTTTTGGTGAGTTAGGCACAGATAAGAATTTGTGTATTCCCAATTGTTTTCTCAATCTAAATTAAGGAGGTTTATAAAAAATACCCCTTTTCACTTTGGCCAGTAGCTCCTTTTACCGTTATAAAATCACCTTCCGTAGGTGTTAAAGCTTGGTTGATAGGTTTCATCTTGAGAAAATAAAATCAAGGACAGGGTCTGCCCTTTCTCTGTCATTCTGAGCAGCGGGGCTGCTGCCTCCGAGAAGCACCGCTGAGGCGGGAGGGGCCCCCTTGGGCGCTGGTTGGGGCACACACCACGCAGCACCGCGCTCGGGCCTCGTCACAGCGGTTTTTTTGGGCTCCAGCTCCATCCCCAGCCGGGGGAGGCCGCGGGGACGTTTCCCTGCTTCCCCCCATCCGGAAAACGCGGTAACGGCTCCTCCTCAAAAACAACATCAATTGCAACAACGTATAATTCAAGGTTCCATTGAAGGGCCATTTCTCCTCATCATCCAATTTATACAAAGACCACCACTGATGACAATATTTTATTAAAGTCTTTCTGCTCACGCTTCCTCCTGGCAGCTCTCCTATCTCCTCCCAGTGAGCTAAAATACAGCCTAGAGGGCTCCTTCTCAATATTCCGCCCCTTTGTTTACCTCCCATAATGAACACCCTGCCCGCAGGGGCTTATTCCTCAGCCTAAGAACACAACCTGATTGAACTGACAGCAATACTACCCTATCCAAGGCAAAAGACACAAGGGCGTACTCGCCCCACCGCGAAAGGCCGTGGGGACGTTTCCCTGCTTCCCCCCCATCCGGGAAACGCGGTACCGCCTCCCCCTCAAAACCAACATCAATTGCACCAAGGTATTCTAATTCAAGGTTCCATTGAAGGACCATTTCTCCTCATCATCCGATTTATACAAAGGCCACCACTGATGACCCAGTAATGACCAAAAATGGCTCTTCACATCAGTTTTCTGTATGTTCAGGTTAGTTCTTTCAGTCAGACACAGAAATCAGAAGTGATTTCTTCTTCTTTTGCAGAAGTAATCAGTCTTTTAAGTAGTTATTGCTAAACAGTGCAGAAGCTACCAAAAGAAGTTGAAGCAGGTACTTTCCTCCTCACAAGCAGCATATCACTGAAGTGCTTCCCCTATTAAATTCTCTTCTCTACTCTAAAGGGTCCCTATTTTCCCTGCCCCCAAGGTAAACTCCAGAGCTATTCATGGGGTTTCAAAGAAAGGCAAATGTAGTTTACCTGCCTTTAAAAAAAAAAAAAAAAAAAAAGGGACTCAGAGCTCTGAATGGAGAATGTTTACTAAACACTGTACAGACAAATTAACCAAAGAGCAAACATTAATGGGAAAAGCTGGGAGCAGAATGAGAAGCACCACACAACTAAAGCTATCCCAAGCACTTAGGCCTCCATCAAGGACCACAAGCCCTGAGGCTGATGATGGCTCTTGGATGAGTTTCCCTCCCCCAGGTGGAAACAGCTCTCAGAAACACTGTGCTCAGACCAAGGAAGGAAAAAGCAATACACACCCCACCCCCACATCTAAAGGCATGCCACTCCATTCAAAGGTAAATTTTGATTTATTTAGATGAACTGCCTGGCCAGTTTTAGCACCTCCCTCTAGAGTATACCGACTTCATCCACCCCTACCCACAAAAACTTTTGACTGAGTGCTGAGTAATGTGGAGAGTGAGGTGGACTTAGACACGCTGCTACCAGGGGACTGGATTTTTAACCTATTTACAAGTATCCGTTGCTTTGAAGCTGCCCGAGGGTCAGCATGCCCTCGCTACTGGATGTTCTTGCTCTGCGCAGGCACTAAGGAAGACATTTCTGGCGACAGGTTATTTTAAAGCACAGCAGAACATACCATTTATGACCTCCTGAGAATTATCTCCCAGACAGATCAGCAACAAGGGCAAAACTTGTATATGTAACATGCATTTGGGTTACGTCACTGTTAAACATGTTACAAATCTGTAATAGAAAAACTCACCTACACAATGTACGAGGGTGAGCAGACACTTCTTTATTGCAGCGCTGGACGTACAGGGGATCGCTCCACCTCGTGTGCGTGCTTAGTTTCTCTGCTACAAAAGTTATATGCAATCAAAGTATACATATTCATCACATTTCCAAGAAACAATTAACATACTCATACAATTTCCGAGAACTCATTAATACATGTAAATGCTCGTGACGCATGCGCCTCCAGGTACACAGGTGGTTGTCTAAGGTCCTCTGGTGGTCGGCCATAGTCTTCCTCATCCTGTCCTTTAGTCGAACCCCATCTTTGCGCAGGCTCAGGTTGGTTGCAAAATTCCATTCTTGGAATCTTCCTAAGTTTTCCTCGGTTTACCGACAAGGCCTACAATTTGTCATTCTCTTGACAAGCAAATCCTACCTATTCACAATGCTACATTGTTCAGCAGTTAGTTTATGATTAAATCACAGATAAATCATACCTAGTTACCTTCATACAGAATATATGTAATTTAATTTTTATTAATCGCTCTCTGGATTATACTGTTCTATCAATAGCCATACTTAAAATAATCAATGGTTGTTTCTATTAATATTTATTGATTGGCATTCTTGATATTCGAATCAAGGTGGGAAAGGTAAGGAACTTTCCAAGCAGCATCACTGGCCAGGTCACATTGTTACGGGACCCAGACAAAACTGCTCTATTCGATTCTTCATTGTTCCCTCTCATTACGATTAGTAACATCTTGCTACAAGTAGGTCCTTAATACGGAACAGCGACTCCCTGGTGAGGTTCCTATGGTTATTGTTTCAAACTTAACAATCCTAACTTATACCTGTGTATTTTATTCTTTTATTTATTAATCAAACTTAACCTTTCTATATGATCAAATCTTGATTATTTAAAAATCAGAGTATTTCCAACAAACATACACCACGACCAGCCATTTCACTAGACTGAAGGCCGGCAGCAGCGTACCAGGACAGTCCTTTCTGGTCACTTCACTCCTGGGTAGAAATCCTACAGACTTCCTTTAGTTCAGCCCATAAAACACCACCTAATTTAATGCCAGAAATCCAATGAGCTACAGTAAGGGTTTGGGTTTGGGGTTTTGTTTTTTTTTTTAACACAGCATGGCAGATAAAAAGCAAGCAAACAAACAAAAACCCCCGGTAAACCCCTGACGCACTAATGAGGAACAAAAGGTTGAGCCCAAGCTCAGTCCCAGGGCAAGCAGGCTGGCAGAGGGGAGAGGACGCTGCTGGGGGACCGGGCTGTGGGGCAGGAGGCAGCCAGGGACCAGAGCTCTGCCGGCACTGCGGTGCTGCTCCAGCCCGGCACGGCGGCTCACCCAGCGGGACCCGGCAGCTCTTCCCTCCGCAGACCCGTTCTGCTCTGAACCCGAGCTGCAGCTGCGTGTCCACAGCACCCTGCCTTCAGCAGCACCAGAGGGGAGGAAACACCGACCCGGAGCAGACACCAGGCCTGTCCCACCTGCTTCACATGGCATCCCTGCAGCTACAGGCACCTCCTGGAAGGCCGGAGCATGCAACCACAGTTTTTAAACGTCTTTCCACAAAGACCAGGCGATGACAGAACAGATTCAGAGGGCGAAAAGGGGGGAAAAGGAGGAGGAAATCGGTCTGCCTGGCTACATGAGATCGGTACGAGAAACAGAGATGCAGGACAAAGCAGAACTGAGCAGGACCTTGAAGGCGAGGTGAAGAAAAGATAAGCAAGTTGAACTACAGAAGTGTTCTGAAGAAGAACTATTTTGTTTAAATCTCAATTAATTCTTGGTTAGTAATTCCTTATCAATTACTCTGATTATTAATTTTATTTTCACACAGGCATTTTTTCAACATTTAAGAAGATGCAGCTGTGAGAAGTGCACAGCACAGAGCAGCCTGTGACAGTCCCCGTTGTCTCCTTAGGACGAGGAGCAGCCCCAGGAGCTGCCCTTGGGCAGAAGGACGGCGCAGGAGAAGCACGGAGGAGCCGCTGCAAGGAAGGAACCGGGGACTCGCCGAGGATGCCCAGGGATGTGTGTCACTGGGGCAGGAGGGCTGGGTCAGGGGTTGGGTACCGGGAAGGGGCAGCAGCAAGGCTGCCTTAAAAGCCTGGGTGCACAGGGGACCCCAGAGAAGCACCCAGGAGCGGTCACCCAGCAGCGAGGTGACAACCGGCAGGCTGGCAGCACATCAGGCGGTACAAGCTTGCAGAGAAAAATGATGGCAATTAGTGACATCGCATTTATAGCCATCAACAGCCACAACGTTACTGCAGTTATTTCCAGTCTCAGAGCAAGTGCTGCTGCCATATTTCCCAATCAGAAGCACTCCCACCTTCCCAGCACATAGAAACTTTCAGCACGTTCCAATTACTTCTTGTACATTAATGCCTTCAGATTTCTGCTCCGCCCGCAGATGTAAGGAGATTATTTTCTGAATGTTCAAACTCGAAAAACCAGACTTGGTCTTTTGAAAAACGTGCAACTGAAAAGCTCACCACAGAAACGGAACTCTCTCCATCCTGGAAGCCAGAGGAGCAGCAAGGCTCTGCAAAGGCACTGGGCCCCAGGACACCCCCGTGCCCACCCCCAGCCTCTCCCAGCACCCGCGAGCTGTGGAAACCCGTCCCGCAGGCAGAAGGCAAGAACCCGCCCGGGGCCAGCTCTCGCCTCCCGGCTTCCTGCCGGCTTCTGATGGATGCACCTTGGCTCCGGGAGCTCCCACCCTCTGCAACACCACTCTGAGGCTGCTTCATCACCCTAAAACCACCCAATTCACGTCACCACAAAGAGCAGCAAGCATTGAGCGTGTCCTTTTTTCCACACTTGAACTAAAGGGCGGAAATTAACTTTCCCTCCGTTCATCCGACCGACAAACCCTATGGACACAACGTACCCTCACGGACACCAAAAACCTGCCAAATCCGAGGGAAAAGGCCAACTCAGTCGCACAGCAGCACGCCTGAACAGCCCGGGCTCTGGCAACGGACCTTCAACGACGTAAAAACCAGAACCGGGTGAAATTTGGGGGCTTCGGGACAAAGCTCTCCCCGCCCCGGGCGCTCCCGCCCCGGCCCCGCCGCGCTCCCCCACCGCCGGTTGCGGCCGCTGCCGCCTCCCGGGGCCGGGGCCGCCCCACCCGGCGCCGCCGCTCAGCCCCGCCGCGGCCCCGCCCGCCCTCATGAATATTCATGAGCCGCCGCTCAGGCCGGCTCCGCCCCCGCCGCGGGGAGCCCCGGCAGCGCGGCCCGGCGGGGAGCGGGGCCGGGGGAGAACGGGGCGGCGGGGGGACGGGGACGGGGACGGAGCCGGGCCGCGGGGCGGAGGGGCGGAGGGGCGGGGAGCTGCGGGGCGGGGGCTCCCGCAGGGACACGCTGCAGCGGGGCTGCTGCCCGCCGCCACGGAGCGAAGTGCGCCGGGAGGAGGGGCCGTGTGCGGCAGCGGGACCGGCACCGAGACACGGCCTCTGCCGCGGCTCTGCCGCTGCCACCCGTCACTGGAGGAGCGCTGGGTAACGACTGCATCATCGACGGCGTGACTATCCAGAGTCCTCTCCTCCTCAGGATGCCTCCTGCCCCCTCTCCTCCTCCTCTTCCACTTCTCCTCCTCCTCACAAGCCCTTGTGCTCAGGAGTCCTCCTCTTCTTCCTCCTCCTCTTCAGGAGTCCTCATCTTCCTCAGGAGTCCTGCTCCTCCTCCTCCTTTATAGCAGTCCTCCCCCTCAGGAGTCCTCCTATGTCCTCCTCAGAAGTTCTCTTCCCATTCAGGAGTTCTTCACCTCTTCATCAGGACTTCCCCTCCTCCACCTCCTCAGGACTTCTCCTCAGGACTCAGGACTTCAACAGAGTTCTGCTCTTCAGGAGTCCTTCTCTTCCACCTACAGGAGTCCTCCTCAGGAGTCCTCCTCTTCCTCAGGAGTCCATCTCTTCCTCCTCCTCAGGCTTCCTCCTTCAACTCCTCAGGATTCCTCCTTCTCTTCTTCCTCCTCCCCCTCCTCAGGAGTCCTCCTCCTCCCCCTTCTCAGGAGTCCTCCTCTTCAGGACTTCTCCTCCTACACAGGATGCCTCCTTCCTCAGAGTTCTCCAGGAGTACTCCTCCTCAGAACTCCTCCTTATCTTCCTCCCCCTCAGGAGTCCTCTTCCTCCTTCACCTCCTCCTCTGGACTTTACCTCTTCCCCCTAAGGAATTCTCCTCCTCGTCCTCCTCAGGTGTCCATTCCCTCTTTCTCCTCAAGAGTTCTCCTCCTCCTCTGAAGACCTTATCCTGCTCAGGAGTCCTCCCGCTTGTCCTCATGAGTGCTCCTTCTGCTCTATATGATTCGTCCTCCTCAGGACCCTTTTCTCCTCCTCCTCCTCAGGACTTCTCCTTGTATAGGTTCTCCTCCTCAGGAGTCCTTCTCTTCCTCCTCCTCCTCCTCAATGGTCCTCCTCTTCCTCCTTCTTCTCCTAAGGAGTCTTCTTATTCCTCCTCCTCCTCCTCCGCCTCAGGAATCCTCGTCCTTCTCCTACTCAGGTCTCCTTATGGTACAGAATTCTCCTCCTCAGGAGTCCTCGTCCTCCTCAGGAGTCCTCCTCCTCAGGAGTCCTCGTCCTCTTCCTCCTTCTCCTAAGGAGTCGTCTTCTTCCTCATCATCATCAGGAATCCCCCTTCTCCTACTCAGGACTCTTTCTTGTACAGAATTCTCCTCAGGAGTCCTTGTCCTCCTCAGGAGAACTCCTCTTCAGGAGTCCTCCTCCTCTTCCTCCTCCTCAGGAGTCCTCCTTCACCTACTCAGAAGTCCTCCTCTTCAGGAGTCCTCCTCCTTCTCTTCCTCCTCTTCAGGAGTCCTCCTATGTCCTCCTCAGAAGTTCTCTTCCAATTCAGGAGTTTTCCACCTCTTCATCAGGACTTCCCCTCCTTCTCCTCCTCAGGACTCCTCCTCCTCCTCAGGACTACTCCTTCAAAAGAGTTCTTCTCCTCAGGAGTCCTCCTTTTCCTCCTAGAGGAGCCCTCCTATTCAGGAGTCCTCCTCCTCCTCCTCAGGAGACCTCCTATTCAGGAGTCCTCCTCCTCCTCCTCCTCAGGAGACCTCCTATTCAGGAGTCCTCCTGCTCATGAGGCCATCTCTTTCTGCTCCTCAGGATTCATCCTTCAACTCCTAGGCGTTCTCTTCCTCCTCGGGAGTCCTTCTCCTTCTCTTCCTGCTCAGGAGTCCACTCCTTTGTCCTCAAGAGTTGTTCTCCTCCTCCTCCTCAGAAGACCTTATCCGCCTCAGGAGTCCTCCCGCTCGTCCTCATGCGTGCTCCTTCTACTCCATACAAGTCATCCTCCTCAGGACCCTTCCTCCTCCTCCTACTCAGGACTTCTTGTCTAGATTCTCCTCCTCAGGAGTCCTCCTCTTCCTCCTTCTTCTAAGGTGTCGTCTTCCTCTTCCTCAGGAATCCTCCTTCTACTGCTCAGGATTCCTTCTTCTACAGAATTCTCCTCTTCAGAAGTCTTCGTCCTCCTCAGGAGTACTCTTCAGGAGTCCTCCTTCACCTCCTCAGAAGTCCTACTGTTCAGGAGTCCTCCTCCTTCTCTTCCTCCTCCTCAGAAGTCCACAGAAGTTCTCTTCCTGTTCAGGAGTTTTCCACCTCTTCATCAGGAGTTCCCCTCCTTCTCCTCCTCAGGACTCCTCCTTCAACAGAGTTCTCCTCTTCAGGAGTCCTCCTCTTCCTCCTAGAGGAGTCCTTCTATTCAGGAGTCCTCCTCCTCTACCTCTTCCTCCTCAGGAGTCCATCTCTTCCTTCTCCTCAGGATTCCCCCTTCACTTCCTCAGGAGTCCTTCTCCTTCTCTTCCTCCTCAGGAGTCTTCCTCTTTCTTCTCCTCCTCCCCCTTCTCAGGACTCCTCCTCTTCAGGACTCCTCCTCCTACACAGGATGCCTCCTTCCTCAGAGTTCTCCTCCTCAGGAGTCCTGCTCTTCCTCAGGAGTACTCCTCCTCAGGAGTCCTCTGCCGCCTCCGCCGCTGCCGCCTCCTCCTCTGAAGTCGTCCTTCACCTCTGCCTCAGGTGTTTACATCTTCCTGCTAAGGAATTCCCCTCCTCCTCCTCCTCCTCCTCAGGAGGCCTTATCCTCCTCGGCAGTCCTCCCCCTTGTCCTCATGAGTGCTTCTTCTACTCAATAGAAGTCGTCCTCCTCAGGAGCCTTCCTCCTGCTCCTACTCAGGACTCCTCCTTTTCTAGATTATCCTTCTCGGGAGTCCTCCTCCTCCTCATCCTCAGGAGTTATCCTCTTCCTCGTCGTTCTCTTCTTATTCATCCTCCTCAGGAATCCCCCTCCTTCTCCTACTCAGGACTCCTTGTACAGAATTCTCCTCTTCAGGAGTCCTCGTCCTCCTCAGGAGTACTCCTCTTCAGGAGTCTTCCTTCTCTTTCTCTTCCTCAGGAGTCCTCCTCCTTTTTTTCCTACTCAGAGTCCTCCTCTTCCTGCTAAGGAAACCTCCTCCTTAAGAAGAGGACTCCTTCTCCTCTTCAGGAGTCTTCCTCCTCTTCCTCCTAAGCAGTCCTCCTCTTCCTCCTAAGCAGTCCTCCTCTTCAGGAATACTACTACTACTACTCGTGACGCCTCCTTCTACAGTGTTCTCCTCTTCAGGAGTCCTGTTCCTCCTGAGGAGCGCTCCTCAGGAGTCCTCCTTCTCTTCCTCAGGAGTCCACCTCCTCTTCCTCCTCAGCTGGCCTTATGCTCCTCAGGAGTCCTCATCCTCATGAGTGCTCCTTCTACTCTAGAGGTGTCGTCCTCCTCAGGAGTCCTCCTCCTCAGGACTCTTCTTTGTCTAGATTCTCCTCCTCAGGAGTCCTCCTCCTCTTCCTCTCCATCTCCTTAGGAGTTTTCCTCCTCCTCCTCCTCTAGACTTCTTTTCCCCTTCCTCATGAGTCCTCCTCCTCCACTGGTGTCCTCCTCCATCTCATCTATAGGAGTCCTTCTCCTCAGGTGTCATTCTCATCCTCCTCCTCCTCCTCAGCAATTCTCCTCTTCCTCCTTCTCCTCTAGAGTCCTCTTCCTCATGAGTCCTTCTCCTCCTATGGAGTCGTTGTCATCCTCCTCTTCCTCCACAGTCCTCTTCCTCTTGAGTCCTCCTCCTCCTCCTCCTATGGAGTCTTCCCCATCCTCCTCCTCCTGTATTGGAGTCCTTGTCTTCAGGTTTCCCTTTCTTCCTCCTCCTCAGAAATCCTCCTCCTCATCCTCAGGAGTTATCCTCTTACTCATCGTTCTCTTCCTCCTCCTCTGCTTCCGCCTCAGGAGTCCTTCTCCTCCTTTTCTCTGGAGCCCTCCATGCCCTCAGGTGTCCTCGTCCTCCTCCTCCTCTTCTTCCTCCTCAGGAGTTCTCTTACTCCTCCTCCACAGGAGTTTGTCTCCTCTTCTTCCCCCTCATCCTTCTCCTCAGAACTCATCGTAATCTTCCTCCTCCTCCTCCTCCTCCTCCTCCTCCTCCTCCTCCTCCTCCTCCTCCTCCTCAGGAGTGCTCCAGGCATCTCCCAGAGTCTTTTGACCTCTTCTTTAGGGACATGAGATCCCAGGTAGCAGCCCCAGACTCCTCCAAGGAAGCTACCCGAGATGTCTTTTCTCTCCTTTAAAGGAAACTCTCTCCTCTGGGATGCACCCGAGACTCCTCCCGAATATCTCCCAGAGAGTTTTGACTTCTGATTTAGGGACGTGGAATCCCGGGTAGCAGCCCCAGACTCCTCCAAGGAAGCTACCTCAGATGTTTTTTCTCCTTTAGAGGAAGATCTCTCCTCCGGGATATGCCCGAGACTCCTCCCAGGCATGTCCCGGGGTCTTTTGACCTCTTCTTTAGGGACCTGAGATCCCAGCTAGCAGTCCCAGACTCCTCCAAGGAGGCTACCTGAGATGTTTTTTCTCCTTTAGAGGAACATGTCTCCTCTGGGATGCACTCAAGACTACTCCAAGGCATGTCCCTGAGGCTTTTGACCGCTTCTTATGCACCTTAGACTCCACATAGTAGCCCCAGACTGCTCCAAGGAAAATTCACAAAATATTTTTTCTCTTTTAAAGGAAGATCTCTCCTCAGGGATCTGCCCGAGACTCCTCCCAGGCATCTCCCGGAGTCTTTTGACCTCTGCTTCAGGGACATGAGATCCCGGGTAGCAGCCCCAGACTCCTCCAAGAAACTATCAGAGATGGTTTTTCACCTTTAAAGGAAACTCTCTCCTCCAGGATCTGCCTGATTTTCCTCCCAGGCATGTCCCAGAGTCTTTTGACCTCTTCTTTAGAGACCCGAGACTCTGGGTAGCAGACCCAGACTCCTCCAAGGAAGCTACCCGAGATTTTTTTCCTCTTTTGGAGGAAGCTCTCCACCAGGATGAACCCGAGACTCCTCCCAGGCATCTCCCAGAGTGTTTGGACCTCTGCTTCAGGGACCTGTGATTCCAGGTTGCATCCCCAGACTCCTCCAAGGAAGCTTCCTGAGACGATTTTTCTCTTTTGAAGGAAGATCTCTCCTCTGGGATCCACCCTAGACTCCTCTCAGGAAGATCCCAGAGTGTTTGGAGATATGCTTTAGGGACATTAGTACCCGGGTAGCAGTCCCAGACTCCTCCAAGGCAGCTTCCCGAGTATATTTTTCTCCTTTGGAGGAAACTCTTTCCTCTGGGATCCACCCGAGACTCCTCCCAGGCATCTCCTGGAGTGTTTTGACGTCTGATTTAGTGATGTGAGATCCTGCGTAGCAGTCCCGGACTCCTCCAAGGAAGATACCCAAGAAGTTTTTCCCTCTTTTGGAGGAAACTCTCTCCTCTGCGATCCACCCGAGACTGCTACCAGGCATGTCCTGGAGTCTTTTGACCCCTGATGTAGTGACGTGAGATCCCAGGTAGCAGCCCCAGACTCCTCCAACAAAGCTTCACGAGATGTTTTTTCTTCTTTAGAGGAAGTTCTCTCCTCCGGGTCCACCCCAGACTCCTCCGAAGCAATTTCCAGAGTCTTCTGACCACTGCTTCAAGGACCTGAGATCCCGGGTAGCAGCTCCAGGCTCCTCGAAGGAAGCACCCAGAGTATATTTTTGTCCTTTGGGTGAAACTCTCTCCTCCAGGATCTGCCCAAGACTCCTCCCAGGCATCTCCAGGAGTTTTTTCACGTGTGCTTTAGGGATCTGAGACCCAGGGTAGCAGCCCCATACTCCTCCAAGGAATCTACCCAAGATGGTTTTTCCTCTTTTGGAGAGCAGAGTGGATGGGCAGAATCACCTCCCTTGACCTGCTAGCCATGCTGCTTTTGATCTAGCCCAGGATACAGCTGGCTTTTGGGCTGTGAGCACACATTGCCAGCTCATGTCGAGCTTTCCGTCCACCGGTACCCCCAAGTCCTTCCCTGCAGGGCTGCTCTCAATCCATTCATCCCCCAGCCTGTATTGATACCGGGCATTGCCCCGACACAGGTGCAGGACCTTGCACTTGGCCTTGTTGAACCTCATGAGATTCGCATAGGCCCACTTCTCAAGCTTGTCCAGGTCCCTCTGTATGGCATCCTGTCCCTCAGGCGTGTCATCTGCACCACTCAGCTTGGTGTCATCTAAACTTGCTGAGGGTGCACTTGATCCCACTGTCTATGTCATTGATGAAGATATTAAACTGTACTGGTCCCAGTACGGACCCCTGAGGGACACCGCTTGTCACTGATCTCCATCCGGACATTGAGCTGTTGACCACTGCCCTCTGGATGCGACCATCCAACCAATTCCTTATCCACCGGACAGTCCATCCATCAAATCCATCTCCAATTCAGAGAGAAGGATGTTGTGGGGGACTGTGTCAAAGGCCTTACAGAAGTCCAGGTAGATGACATCTGGAGCTCTTCCCTTGTCCGCTGCTGTAGTCACTCCGTCATAGAAGGCCACTAAGTTGGTCAGGCAAGACTTGCCCTTGGTGAAGCCATGCTGGCTATCTCGAATCGCCTCCCTGCCCTCCATGTGCCTTAGCATAGCTTCTAGGAGGATCTGTTCCATGATCTCCCCAGGCACACAGGTGAGGCTGACAGGTCAGTCGTTCCCAGCATCCTCCTTCCTGTCCATTTTAAAAATGGGTGCAATGTTTCCCTTTTTCCAGTCACCAGGGACTTCACCTGGCTGCCATGACTTTTCAAACAGCATGGAGAGTGGCTTGGCAACTACATCAGCCCATTCCCTCAGGACTCCGGGATGCATCTTGCCAGGTCCCATAGACTTATGTACGTCCAGGTTCCTCATGGGGTCACGAACCTGATCTTCTCTTACAGTGGGAGCGACATTGCTCCTTCAGTCCCTGACTTGCGGTCCATCGATAACCACCAGTGGCAGTCGTGATGGCTGCGTCTGGTCGTGATGGCTGCGTCCGGCTCAAAGTGGATTCGGGAGACAGATAACAACACAATAGCCAAGGGTTGATGTGGGCAATGCGCCCACCTAACCACAGTGCTGGTCAAAGTCCCACTCAAGCCAAATCTGGAAGAAAGAAACTAAGATCTCTGTGGTCGGTATGCAAATACGACTAGGAGTCAGTCATCTTACCCCCATAAATAGTGAGCAGCCCAAGAGACCTTTGAGCTCTCCTGCACGGCAGCGGGTTGCACGACGGGATCTCCCCTTGAGCAGGGACGCCTCCCAAGGTTACGCCTGCCGCAGAGATCCCGTACGCCTCGGTGTTGGGAGAGTCCTTGCTGCAACAGATCCTCGGTAAGTGACTAATAGCTTGCTAAACTTTGTAAGCTTCACTAAGATTATATCTTTGATTGCTTGTGCACATATAATCCTTTAGACATAAACCGTTGACCAAGTCCAAGACCAAGTTTGGATCCAGCTGCATCTAGCTCTATGCAGTAAATAATCAAGTGTCCCTTGCCATCGAATCTTGTTAAAACACTGTCACATTTACTATGAAACAGCGATTTAACAAAGTTTGATATCAATAAACATATTGCTGCTTCTCTCTTAGGAGAGAAGTGCATCTATCATGCCATCCACGACACGCTGTCCATTACCTGGCTTAAGAAGTTATCCTCAGTGCTCTCCAGGAGTCTCCTGCATCGCCTACAGCTCGCCGTGCTACTTTTCCAGCAGATGTCGGGGTGGTAGAAGTCCCCCAGCGGGACGAGAGCCTGCGAGTGCGATGCCTCCTGTAGCTGCAGCAAGAAGGCTTCTTCAGTAGGCTCCCCTTGATCTGGTGCCCTGTAGTAGACACCAAGCATAAGGTGACCTTTGTTTCCTCAGTCTCTAATTCTCACCCACAGGCTTTCAACTTGCTCGTGGCTATTCTCCAGAGACAACTCTTCACAATCTATCCGTTTCTTGACATAGAGGGCAAGCCCTCACCCCCTCCTTCCTTGCCTGTCCCTTCTGAACAGCCTGTAGCCATCCATAGCCCCACTTCAGTCATGGAGTTCCTCCCACCAGTAATGGCAACTAGGTCGTAGCTTTCTAGCAGCACGGTGGCTTCCAACCCCTCCTGTTTGCTGCCCATGCTGTATGCATTGGTGCAGAGGCACTTCAGCATGTCACCTCCTCAGAGGAACACACATTAATTCCTTTGAGGTATTAAAAGAAGCGTGAGCAGCAGGTCAAGGGAGGTGATTCTGCCCCTCTACTCCGCTCTGGCAAGAACCCAACTGGAATACTGCATCCAGCTCTGGAGTCCTCAGCACAGGAAAGACACGGACCTGTTGGAGCAGGTCCAGAGGAGGGCCACAAAAATCGTCAGAGGGAGGAACAAATCTCCTATGAGGAAAGACCAAGAGAGGTGGGGTTGTTCAGCCTGGAGAAGAGAAGGCTCCGGGGAGACCTTCTTGCGGCCTTTCAGTACTTAAAGGGGGCTTATAAGAAAGATGGGGAGAGACTTCTAACAGGGCCTGTAGCTATAGGACAAGGGGTAATCTCTTTAAACTAAAAGAGGGTAGATTTAGACTTGATATAAGAAGGAATGTTTTACAATGAGGGTGGTGAGGGATTGGCAGAGGCTGTCCAGAGAGGTGGTAGATGCCCCATCCCTGGAAATAGTCAGGTTGGACGGGGCTCTGAGCAACCTGACCTAGTGGAAGATGTCCCTGCACATGGCAGGGGCGGGGTTGGACTAGATGACCTCTAAAGGTCCCTTCCAACCCACAACATTCTATGATTCTGTGATTTCACTGTTGTTTCCCTCTTGGCTCCTATTACCTCAGGAGCCCCCGGCTCATCTCTGTAAGACTTCACGTCTGCTGCCCTGTACCCAGCCCATCTCAGAGCAACGGGCCGAGGGCCCTCGCTAGCACCCTGTCCCGCTAACCTTGGCGTGTCATCCCACAGCTTGTCAGGGCAAGCCTGATATCATCTCCCTCCCCTTCCAAGTCTAGTTTAACGCTCTGTCAATGAGACCCGCTAGCTCGGCAGCAAAGACCCTCTTCCCCCTTTGAGAAATCCCATCCGACCCCAGCTGGCCTGGTGCTGTGTCAGCCTCCCCATTATCAAAAAACCCCAAACTGTGATGGGGACAGGAGTCACAGAGACCTGTATTAACAGACCGGGTCCGTCTGTTTCCTTCCAGCGCGCGGCTCCCCCAGCCCAGCTCCGTCTCAGCCCCCCGACGCCCCCCCCACCTTCCTACCTCCCCCCGCAGCTCTCCCACCGGGCCGAGCAGGCGCTCCGCTGGGTCACCCCTCCGCAGCTCTTCTCGCTCCCGCCCGCCGGCACCAGCCCCAGGCTCCGGCACGCCCGGCAGCCCGAGGCCCGGGCGGCTGCCCCTTCTCGGGGGGGCTCTCTCCGGCTGCCGCCGCCGGCCTGGCGAGCGCAGAGGACGCGGCTTTCTGCCGGCGGGGCACCGCAGCCGAGCTCCTCCCGGCTGCCACGCCGGCCTCGCCCGCTCCGGGCGCCAGCGCTGCCCCGGCCGCTGTCGAGAGCCGCGGGGGCGGCCGCGGCCCGGCGCGCCCAGACCTGCCGCTCCGCTCCGCTCCGCTCCGCTGCGGGCCGGGCCGGCTCCGGAGCGGCTCCCCTCGGCCACCGGCCGCTCCTGTCCGTTACAGCGCGGGGCGACCGCCCGCCGCCGCCCCGGCCCCGCCCCGGCCCCGCCCCGGCCTCGCGGCGGCTCTGGCGGCAGCTGCCGGCGGCTCTCTCCGCGGCCCGGGCGCTTCCCGCCCCGGGAGCCCCCCGCTGCGCCCAGACCTGCCGCTCCGCTCCGCTCCGCTCCGCTGCGGGCCGGGCCGGCTGCGGGGCAGCTCGCCCCGGCCACGGCCCGCGCCTCTCCGCCACAGCCGGGCAGCGGCCCCAGGCCCCTCCGGGGGAGCTTCCCGCGGTGCTGGAAGCAGCTCTCTCCTGCGGGACCCGCCCGCCACTCTGCCGGGCGGAGGCACCGCACCCCCTCGGCCGCCCCTCCTGCCGTGTCTGGGACCGCGCCATAGCGAGGGGGTTCGGGTGTCCCCGGGGACGGGGACGGGGACTCACCCCGGTCGCTGGGACACGCGTCCTGGCGAAGAGGACGGTGCTGTGCGAGGGCCTTCGAGGGGGCGGTGACACGCGGAAACAAACTTCACAGCTCACACAGAGGTGTAAAGCCGACAGTGGTCTATTGCGGTCCCGGGTGCAAGGGGGTTTCTCCTCCTGACATGCACACCGGGTTAAAATCACGACAGGCATTTAAAACAGTTAACAAAGTTAGTTACGCCTCCTGGTGCTACCCCTTAATTAACTATTGCTTAATACTTTTCTTACCTCATCTTAAAGTTACAGTTCTCTTTTAATTCACCACGCATGCTCAGAGAGTAGGGGGCTTAATTGGGTTGGGGATTTTCCAGCTAGGAGGTGTGTTCCTTAGCATTCTAATGACATTATAATGAGACGAGTTAACTCTAGGGCACTATTTTGGCAGTCCATTCTATTTTTCTACGATTCGTCCTTGCACTAATCGTTATTGCTAGTTAGCAGAGAATTAGTGAGGCAGTCTTTATCTCTAATATTTCTAAGTACCAGGTGCAGTTGTTATGAAGTATCTTCTTTACATTCTTCTCACTTACTTTTAACCCTTTTTTTTCAAGACGTCCTGTATCAATTTCCCCCTTTTCTTTCCCCTAAGCAAATTCTTTGGCTTTTAAAAGTGGTTCGTTATGTTTCATTATTATTTTTAGTGTCCATACTTGCCCAATAAGTTCCTTGAGTTTACACCAAAGGATAAGATTTATTATTGTTAATGTTGTCGTAGCTATTAGTAAGACCAATATCAGGTGGGTCATTATGTTCAAGATTTTGGTAGCTGGCAGGGAATAACCCCTAAACACATCCCACCAATGGTGCTCTCCCTCTGACCTCACCCATTCCACTGCTTGGTGTATTTCCTCAGCATCATGATGGACAGTAATTAAAGTCTTTCTTCCACTTTCTTCAACTTGTTTTAAAAACCTTTTTAAATTTTTGTGATGCAATAGTTTTCTTATTAGAGTGAGATTCATTCCAATAGGGGTGGGCTGTATATCCTGAATCAATGTATAATTGATAAGTAGTAATTGTAGTAACTGTAGCAATTGATAAGTAGTAACAGGAGCCGTGTAGTTAAAATCACATCCTATAAGACTAACAAAGTTGCAAATGAAAATACTTGAATGGTTGCTCATGTCCACCATTTGATCATCTACTTGTACAAAATCACACTGACTTCTCAGACAAACACATCCCATACCCCTGTAAATTATGATGGTTCTTAGGGTTTCGTTGGGATGCACCTCAAAGTGACAAACATTTTGTTCAGTGTCAAGACAAATATCTTGCCCTTTGATGGTGTTTCCTTCACAAATAAATCCTTGCTGCTCTCGTACGACACAGGCCTCGACATCAATAGTTTGCCACTTATTCCTGTTTTTCATAGCCTATACCCTATGTTCTGGGGGATAAAGTACAGTCCCATGGTAATTTAATCCTAGTGCAACAATCGGGTATATGTTATACACTAAAGCTTTACATATTGTCAGTACAAAAGCTGGAGCTGTGTTGTTAGTAGGGTCAAATGTAAAATTAACGAAATGCCACCACGATTGGAATATCCTTTCAAATTTTGTTGCGTTATTCCAAATCACCTTTCGGATTTCTTTTGGTAGGATTCCGTCTTCACCTTCCCTAATGATTGCAGCTACTATTGTCTGTATCCATAATTGAGCTTGGATACAACTGAGTGCTGTAGAAACATTAGTCTGAGCCACGTCTCATGCATTTATAATTAGTTCACTGTCCTTTTCATTAAGCTTATCCCACTGTGGTAACACATTTGCTGTAAGCCATTGGCCGGTTCCTAAAGTGAGGAGGGAAGATCTTAAAGGGTTCTGTATTTTGTTCAGATCACTGGTCACCGTGGCGAGTTTGTTCCTTATTATCTCAGTATCTATGCTATTTAAAACTCCCAGTCCTGTTCCTACTGCACCAATCGCATGTCTCCTTTTTCTCATTCGGGAAGGAAGGGTCCTCTTATGTGACCATGATGTCCACCCCATATGTAAGGGTCTTATAAATGACGAACAAGCTGGTTGAACGGTGGAAATATCGTTCCGTATTAATAATTCCACTCGCTTAAGAGACCATATTCGATTAGATGTTACCTGTTGCTGACCGACATAATTTCGTTATGTATGGTCCTGTCGGATACACATATGGTCCTATGTGCTCAGGCTCGGTGGGACTTGATTTAGTAGCCTGAGTCGGGGTGGTGTAGGCAGGGGGAGTGGTGGTTTCCTCTGGTGTCTGCAACCAAAATCTAAAAGTTAGAGCTTGGGCCCCCTCTTGAGTTGCCCCCAGACATACTATGGTCACCGTTTGAGTTATATTGAAGGGATACCAACAAACCTCCTTGCTTTCACATATTGTGCTGCCTGTCCTATTGGCAGAGTCCCAGACAGCACCGCTCTTGGCAGTAATTTGGGTCTGGAGAGGAGGCGGGTTACTTACAACCTATCTGGACCTCCTTTCCTTTCTCAAACGTCCAGGTATAGACCGAATCTATTCTTTCCCATTCAGTTGGTCGCAGTGTCATGTTATTATTATATATTACCACAGTTGCCAAATTCAACCCGTTTAAATCCTTTCCCCAGCCTCCCGTATACCCAAAATAAGAGTCTGTCCAAGGCCACTCCCAACAGTGGTTACAGTTCAGCAGAGTCATAAGAATCCAGATCATCGCTTTCGAATGCGAAGCTTCAGTGGTCCCATAGGTGTCGATTCCCATTGTGGCTTAGGGGCTTTCTTCACTCTGGTGTGATGCACCCACGAGGTCTGCTCTTTAATCTGGATCGCTGTATGGGATGTCAGCAGCACCTGGAAGGGGCCTTCCCATTTCGGTTTCAGAGGTGAATCTGCAAAGGACTTTACATACACATAATCACCAGGCTTAATATTATGCACTGGCCCATCAAGACCTCAGGCTCTGGTTCCTAAGACAAGTTTCTCTATCTGTTAGAACCAGCAGATATCAAAACCCTCCTTTTCTTGGAAGTTCTGAGAAATCAATTTGCCACTGCTGCCCTGGATTGTTTCCCTTTCCTATTTGTCCTTGTTGGACTTTAGGGCTTACCTTAGGATTATTTTGCAAACATATTTCACACTGCTGTGTCACTTGTTTAACAGTGGTGTAGAGGTTCCGGGCAACTATGCGCTGACACAAATGTTTATACAATGCCTCAGCTCTCCAGTGGGATTTCCTGTGTTCTGCTATAACTATGGCCCACAATAACACAAATGGGATTATTATTTTGCCCTGTGGAGTCTTTGCCCACTTGCCTTTCTCTATTTCTCCACCTACGTCTTCAACTAATTTCTGATCTTCTTTGGAATACCTGGGTTCACAATCAATTTGTATTTTACAATAATTTTTATTTATTGCAAAGACTGCACCTCTAATTCACCTTTCTCAGCTGCTCTTTTGGCTTCTCGATCCACCATAGCATTGCCCAACTCTTGAGCGGTATCTCCTTTCTGATGAGCCTTGCAATTCATGATAGCCACTTTTTCGGGTTGCTGCACTGCTTCCAGGAGCCTAAGAATTTCTTCAGCATGTTTTATATGTTTCCCTTGGGTGGATAGGAGTCCGCTTTCTTTCCATATGGCTCCATGGGCATGGACAACCCCAAAAGCGTATTTGGAGTCCGTCCAGATATTAACCTTTTTGTCTTTGGCTAGCTCCAACGCTCGGGTTAAAGAGATTATTTCTGCTTTTTGTGCCGAAGTATTTGGGGCAAGGGCTGCGGATTCTATTACCTGATTCACGGTGGTTATTGCATACCCTGCTCTGCGGACGCCTTGTCGAACAAAGCTACTTCCATCTGTGTACCAGGAATCCTCAGCGTCTTCCAGTGGCTCCTCCTTTAGATCTGGTCGGCTGGAATAGACCGCTTCAATCGTTTCCGGGCTGTCATGTGATACCAGTTCTCCCGTGGTTCCACTGAGGAAAGTTGCTGGATTGACAATGTTAGTCACAATTATTTCCACATCATCCTGTTCCACCAGAACAGCCTGATATTTAAGGAATCTCTGTGGTGAGAGCCAATGCCCCCCTTTCACCTCTAATACTGTGGATAGAGTATGAGATGTCAGCACTGTAATCTTGTGGCCCAATGTAAATTTACGTGCTTCTTGACTATTTAGCACCAATGCTGCTACCGCCCTTAAGCAGCTAGGTCAACCTTTACTTACTTCTTCAAGTTGTTTGGAGAAATAGGCCACTGCGCTTCTATATGGTCCCAAGTTTTGGGCTA
This sequence comes from Gavia stellata, assembly GCF_030936135.1. Lineage (NCBI taxonomy): Eukaryota > Metazoa > Chordata > Aves > Gaviiformes > Gaviidae > Gavia > Gavia stellata. The sequence continues at coordinate 948 of NW_026776631.1, read as the reverse complement.
GGATTCCCAGGGCTATTCCCTGTTTCTCCTGGGAGAACAACCAGAACGTCTTACTAATATCTGGTAACCCCAAGGCAGGGGCTTCCATTAATTTCCTTTTCAGTTGTTGGAATGCTCTTTCTGCTTCCCCGTTCCAGGTGAGGTCTTTTGGATTAGATGTTAACAGTTTATAGAGTGGTCTTACCAAGAGTCCGTAGTTATAGATCTATAGACGACACCATCCCGTCATCCCTAAACACGTATGGAGTTCTTCAGCCGTCTGTGGTCGAGGAGTTTGGCAGATGGCCTCCTTTCTTGCTGTACTTTTTTTTTTTTTGCTTGTACTTTTAACCCTTGTTTCTCAAGATGCCCTGTAACAGTAGGATCTTAGAGACACGTAGCTCCGCAAAAGAGTTGCTGCTCAAAAGGTATTTTATAAACCCAGTAGAACAGCATGGGAAAGACCCCAACAGTAGTAGGTGATATATTATGCTTCTGAAAAAGTAGTCTTTTCCTCTTGATGACGTTTGAAAAATCCACATATCACTTTTCTCACTGAACATTCCTGAAGCCAATACTGTCAGAGCAGGAGCGGGGAGTGGGGGAAGGACAGAGACAGAGAGAGAGAAAGTCTGATTAGTGTGTGCTGGTCCACAACAGAAGAAGGAACCAACTACTAAATAGTTCTCCTAATTTCCAGAAGGATTAGGTCTTACTGGAAAAACCTCACAAATGGGTGAAGCATTACCACTAAACCAGAATTCTCCTCTTTGATTCACAATGAGCACAGGAGGTTGTGAAGAAAGCAGTGAAACACAGAAACTGCTGTCGATTGACTTTAAAAACCCTCCCATGACTGTGACAACAATAGCACTTCACAAGCTTTGTCATAGTAATAATTTTTGAAGAGGGTACTGAACAGCATGGGGCAAAAGAAGGATGGGAAAGGACAGTCCAGTTAGGAGACAA
>NW_026776630.1:0-41900 GCF_030936135.1 Gavia stellata | reverse complement strand
TGGCACTTTTACTGTAGGAGCAATCCCTGGACTTTCGCAATTTCGGTGTTGAGCTCTGGGCAGACTGAGCAGGAGAGGCAGTGTACGTTGGAAGTTTTAGTAGCCTAAACAAGTTCAGAGCCCAAGTGTTTGTGGTTTCGTTTGCGAGGTTACCAGTGGGAGATGAGGACCAGCCACAGGTTTCAGGGCTGGCACCTTTAGTGTAGGAGCAATCGCTGGACGTTCGCAATTTCGGTGTTGAGCTCTGACGTGAATTAGCGAGAGGAAGCGATGATACGTCTGGACCTTTGAGTGTCTAAACAAGTTCAGAGCCCAAGTGTTTGTGGTTCGTTTGAGAGGTTACCAGTGGGAGATGAGGACCAGCAAGAGCTTTCAGGGCTGGCACCTTTAGTGTAGGAGCAATCGCTGGACGTTCGCAATTTCGGTGTTTAGCTCTGACGTGAATTAGCGAGAGGAAGCGATCATACGCCTGGATCTTTGAGTGTCTAAACAAGTTCAGATCCCAAGTGTTTGTGGTTCGTTTGAGAGGTTCCCAGTGGGAGATGAGGAGCAGCAAGAGCTTTCAGGGCTGGCACCTTTAGTGTAGGAGCAATCGCTGGACGTTCGCAATTTCGGTGTTGAGCTCTGACGTGAATTAGCGAGAGGAAGCAATGATACGTCTGGACCTTTGAGTGTCTAAACAAGTTCAGAGCCCAGGTGTTTGTGGTTCGTTTTAGAGGTTCCCAGTGGGAGATGAGGAGCAGCAAGAACTTCCAGGGCTGGCACTTTTACTTTAGGAGCAATCGCTGGACGTTCGCAATTTCGGTGTTGAGCTGTGGCCAGACTGAGCAGGAGAGGGAGTGTACGTTGGAAGTTTTAGTAGCCTAAAGAAGTTCAGAGCCCAAGTGTTTGTGGTTCGTTTTAGAGTTTCCCAGTGGGAGATGAGGACCAGCAAGAGCTTCAAGGGCTGGCACCTTTAGTGTAGGAGCAATCGCTGGACGTTCGCAATTTCGGTGTTGAGCTCTGACGTGAATTAGCAAGAGGAAGCGATCATACGCCTGGATCTTTGAGTGTCTAAACAAGTTCAGATCCCAAGTGTTTGTGGTTCGTTTGAGAGGTTCCCAGTGGGAGATGAGGAGCAGCAAGAGCTTTCAGGGCTGGCACCTTTAGTGTAGGAGCAATAGCTGGACATTTGCAATTTCGGTGTTGAGCTCTGGCCAGACTGAGCAGGAGAGGCAGTGTACATTGGAAGTTTTAGTAGCCTAAACAAGTTCAGAGCCAAGCGTTTGTGGTTCATTTGAGAGGTTACCAGTGGGAGATGAGGACCAGCAAGAGCTTTCAGGGCTGGCACCTTTAGTGTAGGAGCAATCACTGGACGTTTGCAATTTCGGTGTTGAGGTCTGACGTGAATTAGCGAGAGGAAGCGATGATACGTCTGGACCTTTGAATGTCTAAACAAGTTCAGAGCCCAAGTGTTTGTGGTTCGTTTGAGAGGTTCCCAGTGGGAGATGAGGAGCAGCAAGAGCTTTCAGGGCTGGCACCTTTAGTGTAGGAGCAATCGCTGGACGTTCGCAATTTCGGTGTTGAGCTGTGGCCAGACTGAGCAGGAGAGGGTGTGTACGTTGGAACTTTTAGTAGCCTAAACAAGTTCAGAGCCCAAGCGTTTGTGGTTCGTTTGAGAGGTTCCCAGTGGGAGATGAGGACCAGCAAGAGCTTTCAGGGCTGGCACCTTTAGTGTAGGAGCAATCGCTGGACGTTCGCAATTTTCGTGTTGAGCTCTGGCCAGATTGAGCAGGAGAGGGAGTGTACGTTGGAAGTTTTAGTAGGCTAAACAAGTTCAGAGCCCAAGCGTTTGTGGTTCGTTTGAGAGGTTACCAGTGGGAGATGAGGACCAGCAAGAGCTTTCAGGGCTGGCACCTTTAGTGTAGGAAGAATCGCTGGACGTTCGCAATTTCGGTGTTTAGCTCTGACGTGAATTAGCGAGAGGAAGCGATGATACGGCTGGACCTTTGAGTGTCTAAACAAGTTCAGATCCCAAGTGTTTGTGGTTCGTTTTAGAGGTTACCAGTGGGAGATGAGGAGCAGCAAGAGCTTTCAGGGCTGGCACCTTTAGTGTAGGAGCAATCGCTGGACGTTCTCAATTTCGGTGTTGAGCTCTGGTCAGACTGAGCAGGAGAGGCTGTGTATGTTGGAAGTTTTCGTAGGCTAAACAAGTTCAGAGCCCAAGTGTTTGTGGTTCGTTTGAGAGGTTACCAGTGGGAGATGAGGACCAGCAAGAGCTTTCAGGGCTGGCACCTTTAGTGTAGGAGCAATCGCTGGACGTTCGCAATTTCGGTGTTGAGCTCTGACGTGAATTAGCGAGAAGAAGCGATGATACGTCTGGACCTTTGAGTGTCTAAACAAGGTCAGAGCCCAAGTGTTTGTGGTTCGTTTTAGAGGTTCCCAGTGGGAGATGAGGACCAGCAACAGCTTTCATGGCTGGCACCTTTAGTGTAGGAGCAATCGCTGGACGTTTGCAATTTCGGTGTTGAGCTCTGACGTGAATTAGCGAGAGGAAGCGATCATACGTCTGGACCTTTGAGTGTCTAAACTAGTTCAGAGCCCAAGTGTTTGTGGTTCCTTTTAGAGGTTACCAGTGGGATATGAGGACCAGCAAGAGCTTTCAGGGCTGGCACCTTTAGTGTAGTAGCAATCACTGGACGTTCGCAATTTCGGTGTTGAGCTCTGACCAGATTGAGCAGGAGAGGCTGTGTACGTTGGAAGTTTTAGTAGGCTAAACAAGTTCAGAGCCCAAGCGTTTGTGGTTCGTTTTAGAGGATACCAGTGGGAGATGAGGGGCAGCAAGAGCTTTCAGGGCTGGCACCTTTAGTGTAGGAGCAATAGCTGGACGTTTGCAATTTCGGTGTTGAGCTCTGACGCGAATTAGAGAGAGGAAGCGATCATACTTCTGGACCTTTGAGTGTCTAAACAAGTTCAGAGCCCAAGTGTTTGTGGTTCCTTTTCGAGGTTACCAGTGGGAGATGAGGAGCAGCAAGAGCTTTCAGGGCTGGCACTTTTACTGTAGGAGCAATCGCTGGACGTTCGCAATTTCGGTGTTGAGCTCTGGGCAGACTGAGCAGGAGAGGGTGTGTATGTTGGAAGTTTTAGTAGCCTAAACCAGTTCAGAACCCAAGTGTTTGTGGTTCGTTTTAGAGGTTACCAGTGGGAGATGAGGAGCAGCAAGAGCTTTCAGGGCTGGCACCTTTAGTGTAGGAGCAATCGCTGGACGTTCGCAATTTCGGTGTTGAGCTCTGGCCAGACTGAGCAGGAGAGGCTGTGTATGTTGGAAGTTTTAGTAGGCTAAACAAGTTCAGAGCCCAAGTGTTTGTGGTTCGTTTGAGAGGTTACCAGTGGGAGATGAGGAGCAGCAAGAGCTTTCAGGGCTGGCACCTTTAGTGTAGGAGCAATCGCTGGACGTTCGCAATTTCGGTGTTGAGCTCTGACGTGAATTAGCGAGAAGAAGCGATCCTACGTCTGGACCTTTGATAGTCTGAACAAGTTCAGAGCCCATGTGTTTGTGGTTCGTTTTAGAGGTTACCAGTGGGAGATGAGGAGCAGGAACAGCTTTCAGGGCTGGCACCTTTAGTGTTGGAGCAATAGCTGGACGTTCGCATTTTCGGTGTTGAGCTGTGGCAAGACTGAGCAGGAGAGGCTGTGTATGTTGGAAGTTTTAGTAGCCTAAAAAAGTTCAGAGCCCAAGCGTTTGTGGTTCGTTTTAGAGGTTCCCAGGAGGAGATGAGGACCAGCAAGAGCTTTCAGGGCTGGCACCTTTAGTGTAGGAGCAATCGCTGGACGTTCGCAATTTCGGTATTGAGCTCCGGCTAGACTGAGCAGGAGAGGCTGTGTATGTTGGAAGTTTTAGTAGCCTAAACAAGGTCAGAGCCCAAGCGTTTGTCGTTCGTTTTAGAGGTTAGCAGTGGGAGATGAGGACCAGCAACAGCTTTCAGGGCTGGCACCTTTAGTGTAGGAACAATCGCTGGACGTTCGCAATTTCGGTGTTGAGCTCTGACGTGAATTAGCGAGAGGAAGCGATGATACGTCTGGACCTTTGAGTGTCTAAACAAGTTCAGAGCCCAAGTGTTTGTGGTTCGTTTGAGAGGTTACCAGTGGGAGATGAGGAGCAGCAAGAGCTTTCAGGGCTGGCACCTTTAGTGTAGGAGCAATCGCTGGACGTTCGCAATTTCGGTGTAGAGCTCTGGTCAGACTGAGCAGGAGAGGGTGTGTATGTTGGAAGTTTTAGTAGGCTAAACAAGTTCAGAGCCCAAGCGTTTGTGCTTCGTTTGAGAGGTTCCCAGTGGGAGATGAGGACCAGCAAGAGCTTTCAGGGCTGGCACCTTTAGTGTAGGAGCAATCGCTGGCCGTTTGCAATTTCGGTGTTGAGCTCTGACGTGAATTAGAGAGAAGAGGAAGCGATGATACATCTGGACCTTTGAGTGTCTAAACAAGTTCAGAGCCCAAGTGTTTGTGGTTCGTTTTAGAGGTTACCAGTGGGAGATGAGGAGCTGCAAGAGCTTTCAGGGCTGGCACTTTTACTGTAGGAGCAATCCCTGGACTTTCGCAATTTCGGTGTTGAGCTCTGGGCAGACTGAGCAGGAGAGGCAGTGTACGTTGGAAGTTTTAGTAGCCTAAACAAGTTCAGAGCCCAAGCGTTTGTGGTTCGTTTGCGAGGTTACCAGTGGGAGATGAGGACCAGCCACAGGTTTCAGGGCTGGCACCTTTAGTGTAGGAGCAATCGCTGGACGTTCGCAATTTCGGTGTTGAGCTCTGACGTGAATTAGCGAGAGGAAGCGATGATACGTCTGGACCTTTGAATGTCTAAACAAGTTCAGAGCCCAAGTGTTTGTGGTTCGTTTGAGAGGTTACCAGTGGGAGATGAGGAGCAGCAAGAGCTTTCAGGGCTGGCACCTTTAGTGTAGGAGCAATCGCTGGACGTTCGCAATTTCGGTGTTTAGCTCTGACGTGAATTAGCGAGAGGAAGCGATCATACGCCTGGATCTTTGAGTGTCTAAACAAGTTCAGATCCCAAGTGTTTGTGGTTCGTTTGAGAGGTTCCCAGTGGGAGATGAGGAGCAGCAAGAGCTTTCAGGGCTGGCACCTTTAGTGTAGGAGCAATCGCTGGACGTTCGCAATTTCGGTGTTGAGCTCTGACGTGAATTAGCGAGAGGAAGCAATGATACGTCTGGACCTTTGAGTGTCTAAACAAGTTCAGAGCCCAGGTGTTTGTGGTTCGTTTTAGAGGTTCCCAGTGGGAGATGAGGAGCAGCAAGAACTTCCAGGGCTGGCACTTTTACTTTAGGAGCAATCGCTGGACGTTCGCAATTTCGGTGTTGAGCTGTGGCCAGACTGAGCAGGAGAGGGAGTGTACGTTGGAAGTTTTAGTAGCCTAAAGAAGTTCAGAGCCCAAGTGTTTGTGGTTCGTTTTAGAGTTTCCCAGTGGGAGATGAGGACCAGCAAGAGCTTCAAGGGCTGGCACCTTTAGTGTAGGAGCAATCGCTGGACGTTCGCAATTTCGGTGTTGAGCTCTGACGTGAATTAGCAAGAGGAAGCGATCATACGCCTGGATCTTTGAGTGTCTAAACAAGTTCAGATCCCAAGTGTTTGTGGTTCGTTTGAGAGGTTCCCAGTGGGAGATGAGGAGCAGCAAGAGCTTTCAGGGCTGGCACCTTTAGTGTAGGAGCAATAGCTGGACATTTGCAATTTCGGTGTTGAGCTCTGGCCAGACTGAGCAGGAGAGGCAGTGTACATTGGAAGTTTTAGTAGCCTAAACAAGTTCAGAGCCCAAGCGTTTGTGGTTCATTTGAGAGGTTACCAGTGGGAGATGAGGAGCAGCAAGAGCTTTCAGGGCTGGCACCTTTAGTGTAGGAGCAATCACTGGACGTTTGCAATTTCGGTGTTGAGGTCTGACGTGAATTAGCGAGAGGAAGCGATGATACGTCTGGACCTTTGAATGTCTAAACAAGTTCAGAGCCCAAGTGTTTGTGGTTCGTTTGAGAGGTTCCCAGTGGGAGATGAGGACCAGCAAGAGCTTTCAGGGCTGGCACCTTTAGTGTAGGAGCAATCGCTGGACGTTCGCAATTTCGGTGTTGAGCTGTGGCCAGACTGAGCAGGAGAGGGTGTGTACGTTGGAACTTTTAGTAGCCTAAACAAGTTCAGAGCCCAAGCGTTTGTGGTTCGTTTGAGAGGTTCCCAGTGGGAGATGAGGACCAGCAAGAGCTTTCAGGGCTGGCACCTTTAGTGTAGGAGCAATCGCTGGACGTTCGCAATTTTCGTGTTGAGCTCTGGGCAGACTGAGCAGGAGAGGGAGTGTACGTTGGAAGTTTTAGTAGCCTAAACAAGTTCAGAGCCCAAGCGTTTGTGGTTCGTTTGAGAGGTTACCAGTGGGAGATGAGGACCAGCAAGAGCTTTCAGGGCTGGCACCTTTAGTGTAGGAAGAATCGCTGGACGTTCGCAATTTCGGTGTTTAGCTCTGACGTGAATTAGCGAGAGGAAGCGATGATACGGCTGGACCTTTGAGTGTCTAAACAAGTTCAGATCCCAAGTGTTTGTGGTTCGTTTTAGAGGTTACCAGTGGGAGATGAGGAGCAGCAAGAGCTTTCAGGGCTGGCACCTTTAGTGTAGGAGCAATCGCTGGACGTTCTCAATTTCGGTGTTGAGCTCTGGTCAGACTGAGCAGGAGAGGCTGTGTATGTTGGAAGTTTTCGTAGGCTAAACAAGTTCAGAGCCCAAGTGTTTGTGGTTCGTTTGAGAGGTTACCAGTGGGAGATGAGGACCAGCAAGAGCTTTCAGGGCTGGCACCTTTAGTGTAGGAGCAATCGCTGGACGTTCGCAATTTCGGTGTTGAGCTCTGACGTGAATTAGCGAGAAGAAGCGATGATACGTCTGGACCTTTGAGTGTCTAAACAAGGTCAGAGCCCAAGTGTTTGTGGTTCGTTTTAGAGGTTCCCAGTGGGAGATGAGGACCAGCAACAGCTTTCATGGCTGGCACCTTTAGTGTAGGAGCAATCGCTGGACGTTTGCAATTTCGGTGTTGAGCTCTGACGTGAATTAGCGAGAGGAAGCGATCATACGTCTGGACCTTTGAGTGTCTAAACTAGTTCAGAGCCCAAGTGTTTGTGGTTCCTTTTAGAGGTTACCAGTGGGATATGAGGACCAGCAAGAGCTTTCAGGGCTGGCACCTTTAGTGTAGTAGCAATCACTGGACGTTCGCAATTTCGGTGTTGAGCTCTGACCAGATTGAGCAGGAGAGGCTGTGTACGTTGGAAGTTTTAGTAGGCTAAACAAGTTCAGAGCCCAAGTGTTTGTGGTTCGTTTTAGAGGTTACCAGTGGGAGATGAGGGGCAGCAAGAGCTTTCAGGGCTGGCACCTTTAGTGTAGGAGCAATAGCTGGACGTTTGCAATTTCGGTGTTGAGCTCTGACGCGAATTAGAGAGAGGAAGCGATCATACTTCTGGACCTTTGAGTGTCTAAACAAGTTCAGAGCCCAAGTGTTTGTGGTTCCTTTTCGAGGTTACCAGTGGGAGATGAGGAGCAGCAAGAGCTTTCAGGGCTGGCACTTTTACTGTAGGAGCAATCGCTGGACGTTCGCAATTTCGGTGTTGAGCTCTGGGCAGACTGAGCAGGAGAGGGTGTGTATGTTGGAAGTTTTAGTAGCCTAAACCAGTTCAGAACCCAAGTGTTTGTGGTTCGTTTTAGAGGTTACCAGTGGGAGATGAGGAGCAGCAAGAGCTTTCAGGGCTGGCACCTTTAGTGTAGGAGCAATCGCTGGACGTTCGCAATTTCGGTGTTGAGCTCTGGCCAGACTGAGCAGGAGAGGCTGTGTATGTTGGAAGTTTTAGTAGGCTAAACAAGTTCAGATCCCAAGTGTTTGTGGTTCGTTTGAGAGGTTCCCAGTGGGAGATGAGGAGCAGCAAGAGCTTTCAGGGCTGGCACCTTTAGTGTAGGAGCAATAGCTGGACATTTGCAATTTCGGTGTTGAGCTCTGGCCAGACTGAGCAGGAGAGGCAGTGTACATTGGAAGTTTTAGTAGCCTAAACAAGTTCAGAGCCCAAGCGTTTGTGGTTCATTTGAGAGGTTACCAGTGGGAGATGAGGACCAGCAAGAGCTTTCAGGGCTGGCACCTTTAGTGTAGGAGCAATCACTGGACGTTTGCAATTTCGGTGTTGAGGTCTGACGTGAATTAACGAGAGGAAGCGATGATACGTCTGGACCTTTGAATGTCTAAACAAGTTCAGAGCCCAAGTGTTTGTGGTTCGTTTGAGAGGTTCCCAGTGGGAGATGAGGACCAGCAAGAGCTTTCAGGGCTGGCACCTTTAGTGTAGGAGCAATCGCTGGACGTTCGCAATTTCGGTGTTGAGCTGTGGCCAGACTGAGCAGGAGAGGGTGTGTACGTTGGAACTTTTAGTAGCCTAAACAAGTTCAGAGCCCAAGCGTTTGTGGTTCGTTTGAGAGGTTCCCAGTGGGAGATGAGGACCAGCAAGAGCTTTCAGGGCTGGCACCTTTAGTGTAGGAGCAATCGCTGGACGTTCGCAATTTCGGTGTTGAGCTCTGACGTGAATTAGCGAGAGGAAGCAATGATACGTCTGGACCTTTGAGTGTCTAAACAAGTTCAGAGCCCAGGTGTTTGTGGTTCGTTTTAGAGGTTCCCAGTGGGAGATGAGGAGCAGCAAGAACTTCCAGGGCTGGCACTTTTACTTTAGGAGCAATCGCTGGACGTTCGCAATTTCGGTGTTGAGCTGTGGCCAGACTGAGCAGGAGAGGGAGTGTACGTTGGAAGTTTTAGTAGCCTAAAGAAGTTCAGAGCCCAAGTGTTTGTGGTTCGTTTTAGAGTTTCCCAGTGGGAGATGAGGACCAGCAAGAGCTTCAAGGGCTGGCACCTTTAGTGTAGGAGCAATCGCTGGACGTTCGCAATTTCGGTGTTGAGCTCTGACGTGAATTAGCAAGAGGAAGCGATCATACGCCTGGATCTTTGAGTGTCTAAACAAGTTCAGATCCCAAGTGTTTGTGGTTCGTTTGAGAGGTTCCCAGTGGGAGATGAGGAGCAGCAAGAGCTTTCAGGGCTGGCACCTTTAGTGTAGGAGCAATAGCTGGACATTTGCAATTTCGGTGTTGAGCTCTGGCCAGACTGAGCAGGAGAGGCAGTGTACATTGGAAGTTTTAGTAGCCTAAACAAGTTCAGAGCCCAAGCGTTTGTGGTTCATTTGAGAGGTTACCAGTGGGAGATGAGGACCAGCAAGAGCTTTCAGGGCTGGCACCTTTAGTGTAGGAGCAATCACTGGACGTTTGCAATTTCGGTGTTGAGGTCTGACGTGAATTAGCGAGAGGAAGCGATGATACGTCTGGACCTTTGAATGTCTAAACAAGTTCAGAGCCCAAGTGTTTGTGGTTCGTTTGAGAGGTTCCCAGTGGGAGATGAGGACCAGCAAGAGCTTTCAGGGCTGGCACCTTTAGTGTAGGAGCAATCGCTGGACGTTCGCAATTTCGGTGTTGAGCTGTGGCCAGACTGAGCAGGAGAGGGTGTGTACGTTGGAACTTTTAGTAGCCTAAACAAGTTCAGAGCCCAAGCGTTTGTGGTTCGTTTGAGAGGTTCCCAGTGGGAGATGAGGACCAGCAAGAGCTTTCAGGGCTGGCACCTTTAGTGTAGGAGCAATCGCTGGACGTTCGCAATTTTCGTGTTGAGCTCTGGGCAGACTGAGCAGGAGAGGGAGTGTACGTTGGAAGTTTTAGTAGGCTAAACAAGTTCAGAGCCCAAGCGTTTGTGGTTCGTTTGAGAGGTTACCAGTGGGAGATGAGGACCAGCAAGAGCTTTCAGGGCTGGCACCTTTAGTGTAGGAAGAATCGCTGGACGTTCGCAATTTCGGTGTTTAGCTCTGACGTGAATTAGCGAGAGGAAGCGATGATACGGCTGGACCTTTGAGTGTCTAAACAAGTTCAGATCCCAAGTGTTTGTGGTTCGTTTTAGAGGTTACCAGTGGGAGATGAGGAGCAGCAAGAGCTTTCAGGGCTGGCACCTTTAGTGTAGGAGCAATCGCTGGACGTTCTCAATTTCGGTGTTGAGCTCTGGTCAGACTGAGCAGGAGAGGCTGTGTATGTTGGAAGTTTTCGTAGGCTAAACAAGTTCAGAGCCCAAGTGTTTGTGGTTCGTTTGAGAGGTTACCAGTGGGAGATGAGGACCAGCAAGAGCTTTCAGGGCTGGCACCTTTAGTGTAGGAGCAATCGCTGGACGTTCGCAATTTCGGTGTTGAGCTCTGACGTGAATTAGCGAGAAGAAGCGATGATACGTCTGGACCTTTGAGTGTCTAAACAAGGTCAGAGCCCAAGTGTTTGTGGTTCGTTTTAGAGGTTCCCAGTGGGAGATGAGGACCAGCAACAGCTTTCATGGCTGGCACCTTTAGTGTAGGAGCAATCGCTGGACGTTTGCAATTTCGGTGTTGAGCTCTGACGTGAATTAGCGAGAGGAAGCGATCATACGTCTGGACCTTTGAGTGTCTAAACTAGTTCAGAGCCCAAGTGTTTGTGGTTCCTTTTAGAGGTTACCAGTGGGATATGAGGACCAGCAAGAGCTTTCAGGGCTGGCACCTTTAGTGTAGTAGCAATCACTGGACGTTCGCAATTTCGGTGTTGAGCTCTGACCAGATTGAGCAGGAGAGGCTGTGTACGTTGGAAGTTTTAGTAGGCTAAACAAGTTCAGAGCCCAAGTGTTTGTGGTTCGTTTTAGAGGTTACCAGTGGGAGATGAGGGGCAGCAAGAGCTTTCAGGGCTGGCACCTTTAGTGTAGGAGCAATAGCTGGACGTTTGCAATTTCGGTGTTGAGCTCTGACGCGAATTAGAGAGAGGAAGCGATCATACGTCTGGACCTTTGAGTGTCTAAACAAGTTCAGAGCCCAAGTGTTTGTGGTTCCTTTTCGAGGTTACCAGTGGGAGATGAGGAGCAGCAAGAGCTTTCAGGGCTGGCACTTTTACTGTAGGAGCAATCGCTGGACGTTCGCAATTTCGGTGTTGAGCTCTGGGCAGACTGAGCAGGAGAGGGTGTGTATGTTGGAAGTTTTAGTAGCCTAAACCAGTTCAGAACCCAAGTGTTTGTGGTTCGTTTTAGAGGTTACCAGTGGGAGATGAGGACCAGCAAGAGCTTTCAGGGCTGGCACCTTTAGTGTAGGAGCAATCGCTGGACGTTCGCAATTTCGGTGTTGAGCTCTGGCCAGACTGAGCAGGAGAGGCTGTGTATGTTGGAAGTTTTAGTAGGCTAAACAAGTTCAGATCCCAAGTGTTTGTGGTTCGTTTGAGAGGTTCCCAGTGGGAGATGAGGAGCAGCAAGAGCTTTCAGGGCTGGCACCTTTAGTGTAGGAGCAATAGCTGGACATTTGCAATTTCGGTGTTGAGCTCTGGCCAGACTGAGCAGGAGAGGCAGTGTACATTGGAAGTTTTAGTAGCCTAAACAAGTTCAGAGCCCAAGCGTTTGTGGTTCATTTGAGAGGTTACCAGTGGGAGATGAGGACCAGCAAGAGCTTTCAGGGCTGGCACCTTTAGTGTAGGAGCAATCACTGGACGTTTGCAATTTCGGTGTTGAGGTCTGACGTGAATTAGCGAGAGGAAGCGATGATACGTCTGGACCTTTGAATGTCTAAACAAGTTCAGAGCCCAAGTGTTTGTGGTTCGTTTGAGAGGTTCCCAGTGGGAGATGAGGACCAGCAAGAGCTTTCAGGGCTGGCACCTTTAGTGTAGGAGCAATCGCTGGACGTTCGCAATTTCGGTGTTGAGCTGTGGCCAGACTGAGCAGGAGAGGGTGTGTACGTTGGAAGTTTTAGTAGCCTAAACAAGTTCAGAGCCCAAGCGTTTGTGGTTCGTTTGAGAGGTTCCCAGTGGGAGATGAGGACCAGCAAGAGCTTTCAGGGCTGGCACCTTTAGTGTAGGAGCAATCGCTGGACGTTCGCAATTTTCGTGTTGAGCTCTGGGCAGACTGAGCAGGAGAGGGAGTGTACGTTGGAAGTTTTAGTAGGCTAAACAAGTTCAGAGCCCAAGCGTTTGTGGTTCGTTTGAGAGGTTACCAGTGGGAGATGAGGACCAGCAAGAGCTTTCAGGGCTGGCACCTTTAGTGTAGGAAGAATCGCTGGACGTTCGCAATTTCGGTGTTTAGCTCTGACGTGAATTAGCGAGAGGAAGCGATGATACGGCTGGACCTTTGAGTGTCTAAACAAGTTCAGATCCCAAGTGTTTGTGGTTCGTTTTAGAGGTTACCAGTGGGAGATGAGGAGCAGCAAGAGCTTTCAGGGCTGGCACCTTTAGTGTAGGAGCAATCGCTGGACGTTCTCAATTTCGGTGTTGAGCTCTGGTCAGACTGAGCAGGAGAGGCTGTGTATGTTGGAAGTTTTCGTAGGCTAAACAAGTTCAGAGCCCAAGTGTTTGTGGTTCGTTTGAGAGGTTACCAGTGGGAGATGAGGACCAGCAAGAGCTTTCAGGGCTGGCACCTTTAGTGTAGGAGCAATCGCTGGACGTTCGCAATTTCGGTGTTGAGCTCTGACGTGAATTAGCGAGAAGAAGCGATGATACGTCTGGACCTTTGAGTGTCTAAACAAGGTCAGAGCCCAAGTGTTTGTGGTTCGTTTTAGAGGTTCCCAGTGGGAGATGAGGACCAGCAACAGCTTTCATGGCTGGCACCTTTAGTGTAGGAGCAATCGCTGGACGTTTGCAATTTCGGTGTTGAGCTCTGACGTGAATTAGCGAGAGGAAGCGATCATACGTCTGGACCTTTGAGTGTCTAAACTAGTTCAGAGCCCAAGTGTTTGTGGTTCCTTTTAGAGGTTACCAGTGGGATATGAGGACCAGCAAGAGCTTTCAGGGCTGGCACCTTTAGTGTAGTAGCAATCACTGGACGTTCGCAATTTCGGTGTTGAGCTCTGACCAGATTGAGCAGGAGAGGCTGTGTACGTTGGAAGTTTTAGTAGGCTAAACAAGTTCAGAGCCCAAGTGTTTGTGGTTCGTTTTAGAGGTTACCAGTGGGAGATGAGGGGCAGCAAGAGCTTTCAGGGCTGGCACCTTTAGTGTAGGAGCAATAGCTGGACGTTTGCAATTTCGGTGTTGAGCTCTGACGCGAATTAGAGAGAGGAAGCGATCATACTTCTGGACCTTTGAGTGTCTAAACAAGTTCAGAGCCCAAGTGTTTGTGGTTCCTTTTCGAGGTTACCAGTGGGAGATGAGGAGCAGCAAGAGCTTTCAGGGCTGGCACTTTTACTGTAGGAGCAATCGCTGGACGTTCGCAATTTCGGTGTTGAGCTCTGGGCAGACTGAGCAGGAGAGGGTGTGTATGTTGGAAGTTTTAGTAGGCTAAACAAGTTCAGAGCCCAAGTGTTTGTGGTTCGTTTTAGAGGTTACCAGTGGGAGATGAGGAGCAGCAAGAGCTTTCAGGGCTGGCACCTTTAGTGTAGGAGCAATCGCTGGACGTTCGCAATTTCGGTGTTGAGCTCTGGCCAGACTGAGCAGGAGAGGCTGTGTATGTTGGAAGTTTTAGTAGGCTAAACAAGTTCAGAGCCCAAGTGTTTGTGGTTCGTTTGAGAGGTTACCAGTGGGAGATGAGGAGCAGCAAGAGCTTTCAGGGCTGGCACCTTTAGTGTAGGAGCAATCGCTGGACGTTCGCAATTTCGGTGTTGAGCTCTGACGTGAATTAGCGAGAAGAAGCGATCCTACGTCTGGACCTTTGATAGTCTGAACAAGTTCAGAGCCCATGTGTTTGTGGTTCGTTTTAGAGGTTACCAGTGGGAGATGAGGAGCAGGAACAGCTTTCAGGGCTGGCACCTTTAGTGTTGGAGCAATAGCTGGACGTTCGCATTTTCGGTGTTGAGCTGTGGCAAGACTGAGCAGGAGAGGCTGTGTATGTTGGAAGTTTTAGTAGCCTAAAAAAGTTCAGAGCCCAAGCGTTTGTGGTTCGTTTGAGAGGTTACCAGTGGGAGATGAGGACCAGCAAGAGCTTTCAGGGCTGGCACCTTTAGTGTAGGAGCAATTGCTGGACGTTCGCAATTTCGGTGTTGAGCTCTGACTTGAATTAGCGAGAGGAAGCGATGATACGTCTGGACCTTTGAGTGTCTAAACAAGTTCAGAGCCCAGGTGTTTGTGTTTCGTTTTAGAGGTTACCAGTGGGAGATGAGGAGCAGCAACAGCTTTCAGGGCTGGCACCTTTAGTGTAGGAGCAATAGCTGGACGTTCGCAATTTCGGTGTTGAGCTCTGGCCAGACTGAGCAGGAGAGGCTGTGTATGTTGGAAGTTTTAGTAGCCTAAACAAGTTCAGAGCCCAGGTGTTTCTGGTTCGTTTTAGAGGTTACCAGTGGGAGATGAGGACCAGCAAGAGCTTTCAGGGCTGGCACCTTTAGTGTAGGAGCAATCGCTGGCCGTTTGCAATTTCGGTGTTGAGCTCTGACGTGAATTAGCGAGAGGAAGCGATCATACGTCTGGACCTTTGAGTGTCTAAACGAGGTCAGAGCCCAAGTGTTTGTGGTTCGTTTTAGAGGTTACCAGTGGGAGATGAGGACCAGCAAGAGCTTTCAGGGCTGGCGCCTTTAGTGTAGGAGCAATCGCTGGACGTTCGCAATTTCGGTGTTGAGCTCTGGCCAGATTGAGCAGGAGAGGGTCTGTGTCGCGTTAAAAGGAATGCAGTTTCGAAATTTGTCTGTCAGAGTCCCAGGACTTTCACTGACCCATTTATCAGAGCCCCAACAAAAGGACTTGCACTGAGCAGATGCACAAAAATCGAAATTAGTTCAGTTTATTGAAAGCGACAGAAACAGATTCGAGATTGCCGTTGATAAATTCACTAACTACAATAGTGCTACTAATTAAGGTTAATATTGCTAGCAAACTTGATAGTAATACAAGAACCCGGGGATAACTTTCACCCAGAGGGTGAGAGGCGCAGCGCTTACCCAGAGAGGCGTCCCTGCCTGGGGTGGAGGAAGAGAACACAGCCCGTCGACTGGTCCGTCAGGTATCGAGGTTCTTCTCTCCCACCTTAACAATCATTTTCTCTGTCTTTTATCCCCAAAACTATGAGGTTCCCCCCCCCATATGTGACGTGTAGCATGATTTGGGTGGAGAGACGAGTGCTATAGTCATATATGTTTAGCATGACCTCTATAATCTTCATTAGCATATGCAGGGGTGTGAGTTGTAATATGCATTTCACAGGTAATGAGGCAAAGGTCAGTTATCGGACACGAAGCCTTTTCGAAGAACAAAGGACCTCTCACATTCCTGTTATCTTACTGTCTTTGCTGACCATAAGCAGGGCTGTCCTGCCTCCACAGGGCCCCCTCCTTATCTGCACCCTGTGTTAGCCAGGCGAGTCTCCACTCCCCCGGGTCGCACAAGAGATAGCAAGGGCAGTCTTAATGGCTCTTTGTGCACAGGAATCCCACCTCATTATCCAAATTCCACATTATCCACCCCGTGACTATAGTCACTCGGATCGAAATCCAAATCACACTCGCATAAAATCACTTTTGGGGGTATCCCTCACATTAGACTTCTTTTCCTCCACTCCAGGACTCACCTTTGATTCTGTACAGTCAGAGATCATACGCACCTGATGAGTTAACACCCGGGTAAACATAGATTTGGCACAAGCCAGTATCATACAAAAAACAATTATTACAATAACTACAATAATCACAGATTGCAATAAAGAAGCAAGCCAACCTGATAGTGAAAATCCCAATCCATGTAGCAGCTTATTCAACCAGGTTGTTTCCATCCCTTCTCTCAATTCCCGGCTGGCCTTTGCCACACGTTTTATGTGATCTAGTTGTTCGTCAAGATCTTTAGTTACATTTGGTATATGAACACAACAAGTATCATTTGCTAAATCCAAATATCCGCATACTCCATTTTCATGCAGCAATAGCAGATCCAAAGCTAGTCTATTTTGCAATGTCATTCTCGACGTTGCCTGCAGTTGTTCATTTAATTTCTCCAGTCCAACCCGAGTCGCATTAGCCAATGCTTCAATTTGTCCTGTAAGGTTATACAGCATCATGCGATTCTGGAAAGCCATTATCTGGGGTGTAAAGATAGACTCCAAAGTCCATCCAACTACCGTTCCTGTGGTCGGATGCTGCCAAGGGTCTTCTGGTTCCCGTTTGATCCGCCCCCATAGGGGTGGCACAAGAGGTTGTTTTCGCCAGAGAGGACAAAGTGTCAACAATCCCAATGTGTGCTGACGTCGTGGACCTTCCACTGGCAGATCAGTAGTCCATGTTCCATCACTACTAACCCAAACAGTGCGTCCCATAGAAGGCAATGTCAGCTTCTTACAATTTATATGGGTATCATTAACTGTCAAGCGTGACCAGGTGTCATTGATAGAGGTGGCATAGTTACGGCAAATACAACCCAGGCGAAGGGCTCGAGCTATCGGGCCCAATTTCTGAATTTCACTCTCTTTGCTATTGCAATTGTAAACTTTAGTACAGTTCCAATTACAGTGTTTTGGTTTAACCGAACGGGAAATCTTAAAATTGGTATATACATAAAATTCCCCAGTCCAAAGCTGAAGCAGCAGACTTGGGTAGAGGCAAACATGCAGTTATTTGACTGACATTATGTATGTGCCCAAAAGCACGGATCAATTGCAATATCAGGTTTGAGGAAGAACCCCATCCACAGCTAGTCAACAACAGAATACTCAAACTATATTTTACCAGCATCATGGTTAAAACTTTCAGTTGCCAAACTATCATCAATACTATGAAAGCAAGTCAGATTGTTAGAGCTATTAGCATGCCTTGAGAACGCTCCAACTCCATGTAGGATAGACCGTGGTTCCAGGTATAATTTGTTGTTGTCAATGTTTCTGCAAGGAAAAATAAAAGAGAATGCTCGGTCGTATTCTGACCGACAGAGTTAAGTTAAAAGGTAGGTACCACCCATCTGGTACTAATTCGGTGTATTTTCCCAGAACTGTTCTTTGCTTCCCAAGCATAGAAATTCTTTGGGGTTGTTAATACCATTGCCACTGTTAAAAACATATCCTTTATATCTAGGGTTGCCATCCATGTGTGAGATGCTCCCTGGATTTGGGTTACCAACTCTGCAATATTTGGTACAGCGGCAGTTAAAGGTGCTGTATTGGCATTCAATCGCCTATAGTCAATCGTAAGACGCCACTGTCCATTTGGCTTTTTTACCGGCCAGACAGGAGAATTATACGGGGAGTGAGTGCGAGTGATAATATCTCTTTTTTCCAAGTCCGTTACCACCCCGTCAATGCCCGACTGCACGGTCGCTGGCAGTGGGTATTGTCTCACATTAGTAATTTTTGATGGGGGCAAGGGTATGGACATCTCTAATAAATTTATGCTTTTTGTCTCATCCCCTTTTGTGTTAACTTGCCCAGCAAAGCTCCAAACTGAGCCATCAGGGAGTTCCCATGTTCTACCAAATAACAAATTAAATCCCAATATGTTAGTATTGGCTGCACCTACCAATACCTCAGTTCGAGTCAGTTTATCTTCTCCCGGGAGCCATAAAGTGATCTTTGCTGTGGGGCATTCTTTTACGATCCCATCAATCCCTGTGAACTTTAGTTTGCGGTGACCAGGTTTGACATTTAGGCGTTCTGCCGTCTCCTTAGTAATCACTGATATTTGGGCGCCAGTATCAATAAGAAAATCTACAAAAACTCTGCGGGGTCCCACTGGTATAGCAATAATTGGTTCATGATGTTTACTAGAGAGCCACTGCATAGCTAACACCCTCCGGGCAGGATGGCTCACTGTCCTCCCCGGGGACATGCGTTTTTTGGCAGGTTATCTTTCATGCCAATCAAATCCCCCTGTGGTGCTGAGGGTGGGGGTTTATCAGGGGCCAAAGGTCTCCCTGGTGACAGACCTCCCTTTAGCAAGTCACTTCTCCTGCTCAGCGCTTTTACCAGAGCTCGGAGATCAGCAGTGCATGAGCCGTGTAACAACCGTCGAGGCACTCCTATCGCCACAGCCTGTCGCCAGAGTTCATTACGCTCCTTATCAAATTTAGTTTTGACCTCAGGTTTTGGCTTAGGAGTATGGACTTGACGGACTCGGCAAGGGGGGTGGTCGTGGGGCTTCTCGACACTCAAATCAACCCAGCCCATCCTGCGTCCATAATCTACCAATTCTTGTACAAACTCCCCCCAAGTAGTTACACGAGCCTGTTCTGCCTGTCTTCTCTGTCGTGCACCACCCTGTTGCCCAGCATTGTGGGTGGCCCGTAGGCAATCTTGCACATTTGCCACATACGTCTTTAGACTGTCTGGGAGTCCACGGATAAGGGGGGTTAATCTAGCTGGATCAATAGGGGCTAACATCGGGGAGCTCTGTAACAAGCTTCGCTCATACATGGCCTGTATACAGGCTGCCTTTTGCACAGATGCATTCAAGTCAGAGAACCCCAAAGTCTTTATCACACGGGGGTCTCCCCTATCTTGCGGGTCAATACCACCAGCCCAATAAGCAGCCCTTGTTGTCAATGAATAATTATGATCACCCCGCGTGGTGGTTAAAAACACTCCAGGACCCCAGTAACCTCTTGCTTCCTCTTCACTTAACAAAATGCTATCCCCTCCTGTGAGGGAGACACGCCACACATACTCAGTCTCGGACTCCCCTGGGCGCCGTGAGTATTTTTCCCGCAGCTTGGCTAAGTCAGTAGGAGACCATGGGACAGTTCGCATAGTGGTACGAACATCGTCTCTCCCCTCATTTGTGACTTCAGTTTTAATAAGTGGCCGTACAGATACCGGCTCTGGGGTATAATCATAATTGGAACCCTCCTCTGGTTCATCAGAATCATAATCATCACACCAGATATCTCCATCCCATATTTCAGGGTCAGTATGCCGAACAATTTTGCGGATCTGTGCTGTGGGATCGCTAGCTGTCTGCATTGATTCCAGCACAGAGCGCAACTTTTCCCGGAATGGACTTTCTATAGATTTTTCACCAACACCCAACAATAGCGTCTTAAGCAGCTCATTTTCCTTCTTTAAATTTGCATTTTCTATTAGGAGGGTATCTACTCGCCTTCCTAACTGTTCACGTTCAAAATTTAGTGATTTCTGTAACACATCATTGTGTGACTTTAAGGTAACGTATTCCACATCTGCAATTTGTTCAGGAGGTGGGGATTCCTTAGCCTCCTTCTGTGCACAGGATAAACAAGCTCCTAAAATAGCACAAACAATTCCTTTACCCTTACCATCTTTAACCTTCTGCTCACTCCTGCACTGTTCAATTCGCTCTATTATTTTATTTTCATTTTTCCAGAATTTCTGGGCCCATTCTAGTCCCGCTTGGGACGGTGCACATTTATATTTTTGTAGCAGTTTATCCATGGCAATCCTGTCCGTGACGCCAATTTTTACTGTCGCGTTAAAAGGAATGCAGTTTCGAAATTTGTCTGTCAGAGTCCCAGGACTTTCACTGACCCATTTATCAGAGCCCCAACAAAAGGACTTGCACTGAGCAGATGCACAAAAATCGAAATTAGTTCAGTTTATTGAAAGCGACAGAAACAGATTCGAGATTGCCGTTGATAAATTCACTAACTACAATAGTGCTACTAATTAAGGTTAATATTGCTAGCAAACTTGATAGTAATACAAGAACCCGGGGATAACTTTCACCCAGAGGGTGAGAGGCGCAGCGCTTACCCAGAGAGGCGTCCCTGCCTGGGGTGGAGGAAGAGAACACAGCCCGTCGACTGGTCCGTCAGGTATCGAGGTTCTTCTCTCCCACCTTAACAATCATTTTCTCTGTCTTTTATCCCCAAAACTATGAGGTTCCCCCCCCCATATGTGACGTGTAGCATGATTTGGGTGGAGAGACGAGTGCTATAGTCATATATGTTTAGCATGACCTCTATAATCTTCATTAGCATATGCAGGGGTGTGAGTTGTAATATGCATTTCACAGGTAATGAGGCAAAGGTCAGTTATCGGACACGAAGCCTTTTCGAAGAACAAAGGACCTCTCACATTCCTGTTATCTTACTGTCTTTGCTGACCATAAGCAGGGCTGTCCTGCCTCCACAGGGCCCCCTCCTTATCTGCACCCTGTGTTAGCCAGGCGAGTCTCCACTCCCCCGGGTCGCACAAGAGATAGCAAGGGCAGTCTTAATGGCTCTTTGTGCACAGGAATCCCACCTCATTATCCAAATTCCACAGTCTGTACGTTGGAAGTTTTAGTAGCCTAAACAAGTTCAGAGCCCAAGTGCTTGTGGTTCGTTTGAGAGGTTACCAGTGGGAGATGAGGACCAGCAAGAGCTTTCAGGGCTGGCACCTTTAGCATAGGAGCAATCGCTGGACGTTTGCAATTTCGGTGTTGAGCTCTGACGTGAATTAGCGAGAGGAAGCGATGATACGTCTGGACCTTTGAGTGTCTAAACAAGTTCAGAGCCCAAGTGTTTGTGGTTCCTTTTCGAGGTTACCAGTGGGAGATGAGGAGCAGCAAGAGCTTTCAGGGCTGGCACTTTTACTGTAGGATCAATCGCTGGACGTTCGCAATTTCGGTGTTGAGCTGTGGCCAGACTGAGCAGGAGAGGGTGTGTATGTTGGAAGTTTTAGTAGCCTAAACAAGTTCAGAGCCCAAGTGTTTGTGGTTCGTTTTAGAGGTTACCAGTGGGAGATGAGGACCAGCAAGAGCTTTCAGGGCTGGCACCTTTAGTGTAGGAGCAATCGCTGGACATTCACAATTTCGGTGTTTAGCTCTGACGTGAATTAGCGAGAGGAAGCGATCATACGTCTTGACCTTTGAGTGTCTAAACAATTTCTGATCCCAAGTGTTTGTGGTTCGTTTATAGAGGTTCCCAGTGGGAGATGAGGACCAGCAAGAGCTTTCAGGGCTGGCACCTTTAGTGTTGGAGCAATAGCTGGACGTTTGCAATTTCGGTGTTGAGCTCTGACGTGAATTAGCGAGAGGAAGCTATCATACTTCTGGACCTTTGAGTGTCTAAACAAGTTCAGAGCCCAAGTGTTTGTGGTTCGTTTGAGAGGTTCCCAGTGGGAGATGAGGAGCAGCAAGAGCTTTCAGGGCTGGCACCTTTAGCGTAGGAGCAATCGCTGGACGTTTGCAATTTCGGTGTTGAGCTCTGACGTGAATTAGCGAGAGTAAGCGACGATACGTCTGGACCTTTGAGTGTCTAAGCAAGTTCAGAGACCAAGTGTTTGTGGTTCGTTTTCGAGGTTACCAGTGGGAGATGAGGAGCAGCAAGAGCTTTCAGGGCTGGCACCTTTAGTGTAGGAGCAATCGCTGGACGTTCGCAATTTCGGTGTTGAGCTGTGGCCAGACTGAGCAGGAGAGGGTGTGTACGTTGGAACTTTTAGTAGCCTAAAAAAGTTCAGAGCCCAAGCGTTTGTGGTTCGTTTTAGAGGTTACCAGTGGGAGATGAGGAGCAGCAAGAGCTTTCAGGGCTGGCACCTTTAGTGTAGGAGCAATCGCTGGACGTTCGCAATTTCGGTGTTGAGCTCTGACGTGAATTAGCGAGAGGAAGCGATGATACGTCTGGACCTTTGAGTGTCTAAACAAGTTCAGAGCCCAAGTGTTTGTGGTTCGTTTGAGAGGTTACCAGTGGGAGATGAGGAACAGCAAGAGCTTTCAGGGCTGGCACCTTTAGTGTAGGAGCAATCACTGGACGTTCGCAATTTCGGTGTTGAGCTGTGGCGAGACTGAGCAGGAGAGGGTGTGTACGTTGGAACTTTTAGTAGCCTAAAGAAGTTCAGAGCCCAAGCGTTTGTGGTTCGTTTTCGAGGTTACCAGTGGGAGATGAGGAGCAGCAAGAGCTTTCAGGGCTGGCACTTTTACTGTAGGAGCAATCGCTGGACGTTCGCAATTTCGGTGTTGAGCTCTGGCCAGACTGAGCAGGAGAGGCTGTGTATGTTGGAAGTTTTAGTAGCCTAAACCAGTTCAGAGCCCAAGTGTTTGTGGTTCGTTTGAGAGGTTACCAGTGGGAGATGAGGACCAGCAAGAGCTTTCAGGGCTGGCACCTTTAGCGTAGGAGCAATCGCTGGACGTTCGCAATTTCGGTGTTGAGCTCTGACGTGAATTAGCGAGAGTAAGCGACGATACGTCTGGACCTTTGAGTGTCTAAGCAAGTTCAGAGACCAAGTGTTTGTGGTTCGTTTTCGAGGTTACCAGTGGGAGATGAGGAGCAGCAAGAGCTTTCAGGGCTGGCACATTTAGTGTAGGAGCAATCGCTGGACGTTCGCAATTTCGGTGTTGAGCTGTGGCCAGACTGAGCAGGAGAGGGTGTGTACGTTGGAACTTTTAGTAGCCTAAAAAAGTTCAGAGCCCAAGCGTTTGTGGTTCGTTTTAGAGGTTACCAGTGGGAGATGAGGAGCAGCAAGAGCTTTCAGGGCTGGCACCTTTAGTGTAGGAGCAATCGCTGGACGTTCGCAATTTCGGTGTTGAGCTCTGACGTGAATTAGCGAGAGGAAGCGATGATACGTCTGGACCTTTGAGTGTCTAAACAAGTTCAGAGCCCAAGTGTTTGTGGTTCGTTTGAGAGGTTACCAGTGGGAGATGAGGAACAGCAAGAGCTTTCAGGGCTGGCACCTTTAGTGTAGGAGCAATCACTGGACGTTCGCAATTTCGGTGTTGAGCTGTGGCGAGACTGAGCAGGAGAGGGTGTGTACGTTGGAACTTTTAGTAGCCTAAAGAAGTTCAGAGCCCAAGCGTTTGTGGTTCGTTTTCGAGGTTACCAGTGGGAGATGAGGAGCAGCAAGAGCTTTCAGGGCTGGCACTTTTACTGTAGGAGCAATCGCTGGACGTTCGCAATTTCGGTGTTGAGCTCTGGCCAGACTGAGCAGGAGAGGCTGTGTATGTTGGAAGTTTTAGTAGCCTAAACCAGTTCAGAGCCCAAGTGTTTGTGGTTCGTTTTAGAGGTTACCAGTGGGAGATGAGGAGCAGCAAGAGCTTTCAGGGCTGGCACCTTTAGTGTAGGAGCAATCGCTGGACGTTCGCAATTTCGGTGTTGAGCTGTGGCCAGACTGAGCAGGAGAGGCTGTGTATGTTGGAAGTTTTAGTAGCCTAAACAAGTTCAGAGCCCAAGTGTTTGTGGTTCTTTTGAGAGGTTACCA
The DNA here is from genome assembly GCF_030936135.1 of Gavia stellata. NCBI lineage: Eukaryota > Metazoa > Chordata > Aves > Gaviiformes > Gaviidae > Gavia > Gavia stellata. The sequence goes on along the minus strand of NW_026776630.1, from coordinate 18,793 downwards.
GTGGGAGATGAGGAGCAGCAAGAGCTTTCAGGGCTGGCACCTTTAGTGTAGGAGCAATCACTGGACGTTCGCAATTTCGGTGTTGAGCACTGACGTGAATTAGCGAGAGGAAGCGATGATACGTCTGGACCTTTGAGTGTCTAAACAAGTTCAGAGCCCAGGTGTTTGTGGCTCGTTTTAGAGGTTCCCAGTGGGAGATGAGGAGCAGCAAGAGCTTTCAGGGCTGGCACCTTTAGCGTAGGAGCAATCGCTGGACGTTTGCAATTTCGGTGTTGAGCTCTGACGTGAATTAGCGAGAGGAAGCGATCATACGTCTGGACCTTTGAGTGTCTAAACAAGTTCAGAGCCCAGGTGTTTGTGGTTCCTTTTCGAAGTTACCAGTGGGAGATGAGGACCAGCAAGAGCTTTCAGGGCTGGCACCTTTAGTGTAGGAGCAATCGCTGGACGTTCGCAATTTCGGTGTTGAGCTGTGGCCAGACTGAGCAGGAGAGGGAGTATACGCTGGAAGTTTTAGTAGCCTAAAGAAGTTCAGAGCCCAAGTGTTTGTGGTTCGTTTTAGAGGTTCCCAGTGGGAGATGAGGAGCAGCAAGAGCTTTCAGGGCTGGCACCTTTAGCGTAGGAGCAATCGCTGGACGTTCGCAATTTCGGTGTTGAGGTCTGACGTGAATTAGCGAGAGGAAGCGATGATACGTCTGGACCTTTGAGTGTCTAAACAAGTTCAGAGCCCAAGTGTTTGTGGTTCGTTTTACAGGTTACCAGTGGGAGATGAGGAGCAGCAAGAGCTTTCAGGGCTTGCACCTTTAGTGTAGGAGCAATCGCTGGACGTTCGCAATTTCGGTGTTGAGCTCTGGCCAGACTGAGCAGGAGAGTGTGTGTACGTTGGAAGTTTTAGTAGCCTAAAGAAGTTCAGAGCCCAAGCGTTTGTAATTCGTTTTAGAGGTTAGAAGTGGGAGATGAGGACCAGCAAGAGCTTTCAGGGCTGGCACCTTTAGTGTAGGAGCAATCACTGGACGTTCGCAATTTCGGTGTTGAGCTCTGACGTGAATTAGCGAAAGGAAGCTATGATACGTCTGGACCTTTGAGTGTCTAAACAAGGTCAGAGCCCAAGTGTTTGTGGTTCGTTTTAGAGGTTCCCAGTGGGAGATGAGGACCAGCAACAGCTTTCATGGCTGGCACCTTTAGTGTAGGAGCAATCGCTGGACGTTTGCAATTTCGGTGTTGAGCTCTGACGTGAATTAGCGAGAGGAAGCGATCATACGTCTGGACCTTTGAGTGTCTAAACAAGTTCAGAGACCAAGTGTTTGTGGTTCCTTTTAGAGGTTACCAGTGGGATATGAGGACCAGCAAGAGCTTTCAGGGCTGGCACCTTTAGTGTAGGAGCAATCACTGGTCGTTCGCAATTTCGGTGTTGAGCTCTGGCCAGATTGAGCAGGAGAGGCTGTGTACGTTGGAAGTTTTAGTAGGCTAAACAAGTTCAGAGCCCAAGTGATTGTGGTTCGTTTGAGAGGTTACCAGTGGGAGATGAGGAGCAGCAAGAGCTTTCAGGGCTGGCAACTTTAGTGTAGGAGCAATCGCTGGACGTTCGCAATTTCGGTGTTGAGCTCTGGCCAGATTGAGCAGGAGAGGCTGTGTACGTTGGAAGTTTTAGTAGGCTAAACAAGTTCAGAGCCCAAGTGTTTGTGGTTCGTTTGAGAGGTTACCAGTGGGAGATGAGGACCAGCAAGAGCTTTCAGGGCTGGCACCTTTAGTGTAGGAGCAATTGCTGGATGTTCGCAATTTCGGTGTTGAGCTCTGGCCAGATTGAGCAGGAGAGGCTGTGTACGTTGGAAGTTTTAGTAGGCTAAACAAGTTCAGAGCCCAAGTGTTTGTGGTTCGTTTGAGAGGTTACCAGTGGGAGATGAGGACCAGCAAGAGCTTTCAGGGCTGGCGCCTTTAGTGTAGGAGCAATCGCTGGACGTTCGCAATTTCGGTGTTGAGCTCTGACGTGAATTAGCGAGAGGAAGCGATGATACGTCTGGACCTTTGAGTGTCTAAACAAGTTCAGAGCCCAAGCGTTTGTGGTTCGTTTTAGAGGTTACCAGTGGGAGATGAGGAGCAGCAAGAGCTTTCAGGGCTGGCACCTTTAGTGTAGGAGCAATCGCTGGACGTTCGCAATTTCGGTGTTGAGCTGTGGCCAGACTGAGCAGGAGAGGGTGTGTACGTTGGAACTTTTAGTAGCCTAAAAAAGTTCAGAGCCCAAGCGTTTGTGGTTCGTTTTAGAGGTTACCAGTGGGAGATGAGGACCAGCAAGAGCTTTCAGGGCTGGCACCTTTAGTGTAGGAACAATCGCTGGACGTTCGCAATTTCGGTGTTGAGCTCTGACGTGAATTAGCGAGAGGAAGCGATCATACTTCTGGACCTTTGAGTGTCTAAACAAGTTCAGAGCCCAAGTGTTTGTGGTTCGTTTTAGAGGTTCCCAGTGGGAGATGAGGAGCAGCAAGAGCTTTCAGGGCTGGCACCTTTAGTGTAGGAGCAATCGCTGGACGTTCTGAATTTCGGTGTTGAGCTGTGGCCAGACTGAGCAGGAGAGGCTGTGAACGTTGGAAGTTTTAGTAGGCTAAACAAGTTCAGAGCCCAGGTGTTTGTGGTTCGTTTGAGAGGTTCCCAGTGGGAGATGAGGACCAGCAAGAGCTTTCAGGGCTGGCACCTTTAGTGTAGGAGCAATCGCTGGACGTTCGCAATTTCGGTGTTGAGCTCTGACGTGAATTAGCGAGAGGAAGCGATCATACGTCTGGACCTTTGAGTGTCTAAACAAGTTCAGAGCCCAGGTGTTTGTGGTTCCTTTTCGAAGTTACCAGTGGGAGATGAGGACCAGCAAGAGCTTTCAGGGCTGGCACCTTTAGTGTAGGAGCAATCACTGGACGTTCGCAATTTCGGTGTTGAGCTCTGACGTGAATTAGCGAAAGGAAGCTATGATACGTCTGGACCTTTGAGTGTCTAAACAAGGTCAGAGCCCAAGTGTTTGTGGTTCGTTTTAGAGGTTCCCAGTGGGAGATGAGGACCAGCAACAGCTTTCATGGCTGGCACCTTTAGTGTAGGAGCAATCGCTGGACGTTTGCAATTTCGGTGTTGAGCTCTGACGTGAATTAGCGAGAGGAAGCGATCATACGTCTGGACCTTTGAGTGTCTAAACAAGTTCAGAGCCCAAGTGTTTGTGGTTCCTTTTAGAGGTTACCAGTGGGATATGAGGACCAGCAAGAGCTTTCAGGGCTGGCACCTTTAGTGTAGGAGCAATCACTGGTCGTTCGCAATTTCGGTGTTGAGCTCTGGCCAGATTGAGCAGGAGAGGCTGTGTACGTTGGAAGTTTTAGTAGGCTAAACAAGTTCAGAGCCCAAGTGATTGTGGTTCGTTTGAGAGGTTACCAGTGGGAGATGAGGACCAGCAAGAGCTTTCAGGGCTGGCAACTTTAGTGTAGGAGCAATCGCTGGACGTTCGCAATTTCGGTGTTGAGCTCTGGCCAGATTGAGCAGGAGAGGCTGTGTACGTTGGAAGTTTTAGTAGGCTAAACAAGTTCAGAGCCCAAGTGTTTGTGGTTCGTTTGAGAGGTTACCAGTGGGAGATGAGGACCAGCAAGAGCTTTCAGGGCTGGCACCTTTAGTGTAGGAGCAATTGCTGGATGTTCGCAATTTCGGTGTTGAGCTCTGGCCAGATTGAGCAGGAGAGGCTGTGTACGTTGGAAGTTTTAGTAGGCTAAACAAGTTCAGAGCCCAAGTGTTTGTGGTTCGTTTGAGAGGTTACCAGTGGGAGATGAGGACCAGCAAGAGCTTTCAGGGCTGGCGCCTTTAGTGTAGGAGCAATCGCTGGACGTTCGCAATTTCGGTGTTGAGCTCTGACGTGAATTAGCGAGAGGAAGCGATGATACGTCTGGACCTTTGAGTGTCTAAACAAGTTCAGAGCCCAAGCGTTTGTGGTTCGTTTTAGAGGTTACCAGTGGGAGATGAGGAGCAGCAAGAGCTTTCAGGGCTGGCACCTTTAGTGTAGGAGCAATCGCTGGACGTTCGCAATTTCGGTGTTGAGCTGTGGCCAGACTGAGCAGGAGAGGGTGTGTATGTTGGAACTTTTAGTAGCCTAAAAAAGTTCAGAGCCCAAGCGTTTGTGGTTCGTTTTAGAGGTTACCAGTGGGAGATGAGGACCAGCAAGAGCTTTCAGGGCTGGCACCTTTAGTGTAGGAACAATCGCTGGACGTTCGCAATTTCGGTGTTGAGCTCTGACGTGAATTAGCGAGAGGAAGCGATGATACGTCTGGACCTTTGAGTGTCTAAACAAGTTCGGAGCCCAAGTGTTTGTGGTTCGTTTTAGAGGTTCCCAGTGGGAGATGAGGAGCAGCAACAGGTTTCAGGGCTGGCACCTTTAGTGTAGGAGCAATCGCTGGACATTCGCAATTTCGGTGTTGAGCTCTGGCCAGATTGAGCAGGAGAGGCTGTGTACGTTGGAAGTTTTAGTAGGCTAAACAAGTTGAGAGCCCAAGTGTTTGTGGTTCGTTTGAGAGGTTACCAGTGGGAGATGAGGACCAGCAAGAGCTTTCAGGGCTGGCACCTTTAGTGTAGGAGCAATTGCTGGATATTCGCAATTTCGGTGTTGAGCTCTGGCCAGATTGAGCAGGAGAGGCTGTGTACGTTGGAAGTTTTAGTAGCCTAAAAAAGTTCAGAGCCCAAGCGTTTGTTGTTCGTTTTAGAGGTTACCAGTGGGAGATGAGGACCAGCAAGAGCTTTCAGGGCTTGCGCCTTTAGTGTAGGAGCAATCGCTGGCCGTTTGCAATTTCGGTGTTGAGCTCTGACGTGAATTAGCGAGAGGAAGCGATGATACGTCTGGACATTTAAGTGTCTAAACAAGTTCAGAGCCCAAGTGTTTGTGGTTCGTTTGAGAGGTTACCAGTGGGAGATGAGGAGCAGCAAGAGCTTTCAGGGCTGGCACCTTTAGTGTAGGAGCAATCACTGGACGTTCGCAATTTCGGTGTTGAGCTGTGGCGAGACTGAGCAGGAGAGGGTTTGTACGTTGGAACTTTTAGTAGCCTAAAGAAGTTCAGAGCCCAAGCGTTTGTGGTTCGTTTTCGAGGTTCCCAGTGGGAGATGAGGACCAGCAAGAGCTTTCAGGGCTGGCACTTTTACTGTAGGAGCAATCGCTGGACGTTCGCAATTTCGGTGTTGAGCTCTGGCCAGACTGAGCAGGAGAGGCTGTGTACGTTGGAAGTTTTAGTAGCCTAAACCAGTTCAGAGCCCAAGTGTTTGTGGTTCGTTTGAGAGGTTACCAGTGGGAGATGAGGAGCAGCAAGAGCTTCCAGGGCTGGCACCTTTAGTGTAGGAGCAATCTCTGGACGTTCGCAAATTCGGTGTTGAGCTGTGGCCAGACTGAGCAGGAGAGGCTGTGTACGTTGGAACTTTTAGTAGCCTAAAAAAGTTCAGAGCCCAAGCGTTTGTGGTTTGTTTTAGAGGTTACCAGTGGGAGATGAGGAGCAGCAAGAGCTTTCAGGGCTGGCACCTTTAATGTAGGAGCAATCGCTGGACGTTCGCAATTTCGGTGTTGAGCTGTGGCCAGACTGAGCAGGAGAGGCTGTGTATGTTGGAAGTTTTAGTAGCCTAAACAAGTTCAGAGCCCAAGTGTTTGTGGTTCTTTTGAGAGGTTACCAGTGGGAGATGAGGAGCAGCAAGAGCTTTCAGGGCTGGCACCTTTAGTGTAGGAGCAATCACTGGACGTTCGCAATTTCGGTGTTGAGCTCTGACGTGAATTAGCGAGAGGAAGCGATGATACGTCTGGACCTTTGAGTGTCTAAACAAGTTCAGAGCCCAGGTGTTTGTGGCTCGTTTTAGAGGTTCCCAGTGGGAGATGAGGAGCAGCAAGAGCTTTCAGGGCTGGCACCTTTAGCGTAGGAGCAATCGCTGGACGTTTGCAATTTCGGTGTTGAGCTCTGACGTGAATTAGCGAGAGGAAGCGATCATACATCTGGACCTTTGAGTGTCTAAACAAGGTCAGAGCCCAAGTGTTTGTGGTTCCTTTTCGAGGTTACCAGTGGGAGATGAGGAGCAGCAAGAGCTTTCAGGGCTGGCACTTTTACTGTAGGAGCAATCGCTGGACGTTCGCAATTTCGGTGTTGAGCTGTGGCCAGACTGAGCAGGAGAGGGAGTGTACGTTGGAAGTTTTAGTAGCCTAAACAAGTTCAGAGCCCAAGTGTTTGTGGTTTGTTTTAGAGGTTACCAGTGGGAGATGAGGAGCAGCAAGAGCTTTCAGGGCTGGCACCTTTAGTGTAGGAGCAATCGCTGGACGTTCACAATTTCGGTGTTTAGCTCTGACGTGAATTAGCGAGAGGAAGCGATCATACGTCTTGACCTTTGGGTGTCTAAACAAGTTCAGAGCCCAAGTGTTTGTGGTTCGTTTTAGAGGTTACCAGTGGGAGATGAGGACCAGCAAGAGCTTTCAGGGCTGGCACCTTTAGCGTAGGAGCAATCGCTGGACGTTCGCAATTTCGGTGTTGAGCTCTGACGTGAATTAGCGAGAGGAAGCGATCATACGTCTGGACCTTTGAGTGTCTAAACAAGTTCAGAGCCCAAGTGTTTGTGGTTCGTTTTACAGGTTCCCCCTGGGAGATGAGGACCAGCAACAGCTTTCAGGGCTGGCACTTTTAGTGTAGGAGCAATCGCTGGACGTTCGCAATTTCGGTGTTGAGCTGTGGCCAGACTGAGCAGGAGAGGGTGTGTACGTTGGAACTTTTAGTAGCCTAAAAAAGTTCAGAGCCCAAGCATTTGTTGTTCGTTTGAGAGGTTACCAGTGGGAGATGAGGACCAGCAAGAGCTTTCAGGGCTGCCACCTTTAGTGTAGGAGCAATCGCTGGACGTTCGCAATTTCGGTGTTGAGCTCTGACGTGAATTAGCGAGAGGAAGCGATGATACGTCTGGACCTTTGAGTGTCTAAACAAGTTCAGAGCCCAAGTGTTTGTGGTTCGTTTGAGAGGTTACCAGTGGGAGATGAGGACCAGCCAGAGCTTTCAGGGCTGGCACCTTTAGTGTAGGAGCAATCGCTGGACGTTCGCAATTTCGGTGTTGAGCTGTGGCCAGACTGAGCAGGAGAGGCTGTGTATGTTGGAAGTTTTAGTAGCCTAAACAAGTTCAGAGCCCAAGCGTTTGTAAGTCGTTTTAGAGGTTAGAAGTGGGAGATGAGGACCAGCAAGAGCTTTCAGGGCTGGCACCTTTAGTGTAGTAGCAATCACTGGACGTTCGCAATTTCGGTGTTGAGCTCTGACCAGATTGAGCAGGAGAGGCTGTGTACGTTGGAACTTTTAGTAGCCTAAAAAAGTTCAGAGCCCAAGTGTTTGTGGTTCCTTTTAGAGGTTACCAGTGGGAGATGAGGAGCAGCAAGAGCTTTCAGGGCTGGCACCTTTAGTGTAGGAGCAATCGCTGAACGTTCGCAATTTCGGTGTTTAGCTCTGACGTGAATTAGTGAGAAGAAGCGATCATACGTCTGGACCTTTGAGTGTCTAAACAAGTTCAGAGCCCAGGTGTTTGTGGTTCGTTTTAGAGGTTACCAGTGGGAGATGAGGACCAGCAAGAGCTTTCAGGGCTGGCACCTTTAGTGTTGGAGCAATAGCTGGACGTTCGCATTTTCGGTGTTGAGCTGTGGCAAGACTGAGCAGGAGAGGCTGTGTATGTTGGAAGTTTTAGTAGCCTAAAAAAGTTCAGAGCCCAAGCGTTTGTTGTTCGTTTGAGAGGTTACCAGTGGGAGATGAGGACCAGCAAGAGCTTTCAGGGCTAGCACCTTTAGTGTAGGAGCAATCACTGGACGTTCGCAATTTCGGTTTTGAGCTCTGACGTGAATTAGCGAGAGGAAGCGATGATACGTCTGGACCTTTGAGTGTCTAAACAAGTTCAGAGCCCAAGTGTTTGTGGTTCGTTTTAGAGGTTACCAGTGGGAGATGAGGAGCAGCAACAGCTTTCAGGGCTGGCACCTTTAGTGTAGGAGCAATCGCTGGACGTTCGCAATTTCGGTGTTGAGCTCTGGCCAGACTGAGCAGGAGAGGCTTTGTGTGTTGGAAGTTTTAGTAGCCTAAACAAGTTCAGAGCCCGAGCGTTTGTGGTTCGTTTTAGAGGTTACCAGTGGGAGATGAGGAGCAGGAAGAGCTTTCAGGGCTGGCACCTTTAGTGTAGGAGCAATCGCTGGACGTTCGCAATTTCGGTGTTGAGCTCTGACGTGAATTAGCGAGAGGAAGCGATCATACGTCTGGACCTTTGAGTGTCTAAACGAGGTCAGAGCCCAAGTGTTTGTGGTTCGTTTTAGAGGTTACCAGTGGGAGATGAGGACCAGCAAGAGCTTTCAGGGCTGGCGCCTTTAGTGTAGGAGCAATCGCTGGACGTTCGCAATTTCGGTGTTGAGCTCTGGCCAGATTGAGCAGGAGAGGGTCTGTACGTTGGAAGTTTTAGTAGCCTAAACAAGTTCAGAGCCCAAGTGCTTGTGGTTCGTTTTAGAGGTTACCAGTGGGAGATGAGGACCAGCAAGAGCTTTCAGGGCTGGCACCTTTAGCGTAGGAGCAATTGCTGGACGTTTGCAATTTCGGTGTTGAGCTCTGACGTGAATTAGCGAGAGGAAGCGATCATACGTCTGGACCTTTGAGTGTCTAAACAAGTTCAGAGACCAAGTGTTTGTGGTTCCTTTTCGAGTTTACCAGTGGGAGATGAGGAGCAGCAAGAGCTTTCAGGGCTGGCACTTTTACTGTAGGAGCAATCGCTGGACGTTCGCAATTTCGGTGTTGAGCTCTGGCCAGACTGAGCAGGAGAGGCTGTGTATGTTGGAAGTTTTAGTAGCCTAAACAAGTTCAGAGCCCAAGTGTTTGTGGTTCGTTTAGAGGTTACCAGTGGGAGATGAGGACCCAGCAAGAGCTTTCAGGGCTGGCACTTTTACTGTAGGAGCAATCCCTGGACTTTCGCAATTTCGGTGTTGAGCTCTGGGCAGACTGAGCAGGAGAGGCAGTGTACGTTGGAAGTTTTAGTAGCCTAAACAAGTTCAGAGCCCAAGCGTTTGTGGTTCGTTTGCGAGGTTACCAGTGGGAGATGAGGACCAGCCACAGGTTTCAGGGCTGGCACCTTTAGTGTAGGAGCAATCGCTGGACGTTCGCAATTTCGGTGTTGAGCTCTGACGTGAATTAGCGAGAGGAAGCGATGATACGTCTGGACCTTTGAATGTCTAAACAAGTTCAGAGCCCAAGTGTTTGTGGTTCGTTTGAGAGGTTACCAGTGGGAGATGAGGACCAGCAAGAGCTTTCAGGGCTGGCACCTTTAGTGTAGGAGCAATCGCTGGACGTTCGCAATTTCGGTGTTGAGCTCTGACGTGAATTAGCGAGAGGAAGCGATCATACGTCTGGACCTTTGAGTGTCTAAACAAGTTCAGAGCCCAAGTGTTTGTGGTTCGTTTTACAGGTTCCCCCTGGGAGATGAGGACCAGCAACAGCTTTCAGGGCTGGCACTTTTAGTGTAGGAGCAATCGCTGGACGTTCGCAATTTCGGTGTTGAGCTGTGGCCAGACTGAGCAGGAGAGGGTGTGTACGTTGGAACTTTTAGTAGCCTAAAAAAGTTCAGAGCCCAAGCATTTGTTGTTCGTTTTAGAGGTTACCAGTGGGAGATGAGGACCAGCAAGAGCTTTCAGGGCTGCCACCTTTAGTGTAGGAGCAATCGCTGGACGTTCGCAATTTCGGTGTTGAGCTCTGACGTGAATTAGCGAGAGGAAGCGATGATACGTCTGGACCTTTGAGTGTCTAAACAAGTTCAGAGCCCAAGTGTTTGTGGTTCGTTTGAGAGGTTACCAGTGGGAGATGAGGACCAGCCAGAGCTTTCAGGGCTGGCACCTTTAGTGTAGGAGCAATCGCTGGACGTTCGCAATTTCGGTGTTGAGCTGTGGCCAGACTGAGCAGGAGAGGCTGTGTATGTTGGAAGTTTTAGTAGCCTAAACAAGTTCAGAGCCCAAGCGTTTGTAAGTCGTTTTAGAGGTTAGAAGTGGGAGATGAGGACCAGCAAGAGCTTTCAGGGCTGGCACCTTTAGTGTAGTAGCAATCACTGGACGTTCGCAATTTCGGTGTTGAGCTCTGACCAGATTGAGCAGGAGAGGCTGTGTACGTTGGAACTTTTAGTAGCCTAAAAAAGTTCAGAGCCCAAGTGTTTGTGGTTCCTTTTAGAGGTTACCAGTGGGAGATGAGGAGCAGCAAGAGCTTTCAGGGCTGGCACCTTTAGTGTAGGAGCAATCGCTGGACGTTCGCAATTTCGGTGTTGAGCTCTGACGTGAATTAGCGAGAGAAAGCGATCATACGTCTAGACCTTTGAGTGTCTAAAAAAGTTCAGAGCCCAAGTGTTTGTGGTTCGTTTTAGAGGTTACCAGTGGGAGATGAGGAGCAGCAAGAGCTTTCAGGGCTGGCACCTTTAGTGTAGGAGCAATAGCTGGACGTTTGCAATTTCGGTGTTGAGCTCTGACGCGAATTAGAGAGAGGAAGCGATCATACTTCTGGACCTTTGAGTGTCTAAACAAGTTCAGAGCACAAGTGTTTGTGGTTGCTTTTCGAGGTTACCAGTGGGAGATGAGGAGCAGCAAGAGCTTTCAGGGCTGGCACTTTTAGTGTAGGAGCAATCGCTGGACGTTCGCAATTTCGGTGTTGAGCTCTGGCCAGACTGAGCAGGAGAGGGTGTGTATGTTGGAAGTTTTCGTAGGCTAAACCAGTTCAGAACCCAAGTGTTTGTGGTTCGTTTTAGAGGTTACCAGTGGGAAATGAGGAGCAGCAAGAGCTTTCAGGGCTGGCACCTTTAGTGTAGGAGCAATCGCTGAACGTTCGCAATTTCGGTGTTTAGCTCTGACGTGAATTAGTGAGAAGAAGCGATCATACGTCTGGACCTTTGAGTGTCTAAACAAGTTCAGAGCCCAGGTGTTTGTGGTTCGTTTGAGAGGTTACCAGTGGGAGATGAGGAACAGCAAGAGCTTTCAGGGCTGGCACCTTTAGTGTTGGAGCAATAGCTGGACGTTCGCATTTTCGGTGTTGAGCTGTGGCAAGACTGAGCAGGAGAGGCTGTGTATGTTGGAAGTTTTAGTAGCCTAAAAAAGTTCAGAGCCCAAGCGTTTGTTGTTCGTTTGAGAGGTTACCAGTGGGAGATGAGGACCAGCAAGAGCTTTCAGGGCTAGCACCTTTAGTGTAGGAGCAATCGCTGGACGTTCGCAATTTCGGTGTTGAGCTCTGGCCAGATTGAGCAGGAGAGGCTGTGTACGTTGGAAGTTTTAGTAGCCTAAACAAGTTCAGAGCCCAGGTGTTTGTGGTTCGTTTGAGAGGTTACCAGTGGGAGATGAGGACCAGCAAGAGCTTTCAGGGCTGGCACCTTTAGTGTAGGAGCAATCACTGGACGTTCGCAATTTCGGTTTTGAGCTCTGACGTGAATTAGCGAGAGGAAGCGATGATACGTCTGGACCTTTGAGTGTCTAAACAAGTTCAGAGCCCAAGTGTTTGTGGTTCGTTTTAGAGGTTACCAGTGGGAGATGAGGAGCAGCAACAGCTTTCAGGGCTGGCACCTTTAGTGTAGGAGCAATCGCTGGACGTTCGCAATTTCGGTGTTGAGCTCTGGCCAGACTGAGCAGGAGAGGCTTTGTGTGTTGGAAGTTTTAGTAGCCTAAACAAGTTCAGAGCCCGAGCGTTTGTGGTTCGTTTTAGAGGTTACCAGTGGGAGATGAGGAGCAGGAAGAGCTTTCAGGGCTGGCACCTTTAGTGTAGGAGCAATCGCTGGACGTTCGCAATTTCGGTGTTGAGCTCTGACGTGAATTAGCGAGAGGAAGCGATCATACGTCTGGACCTTTGAGTGTCTAAACGAGGTCAGAGCCCAAGTGTTTGTGGTTCGTTTTAGAGGTTACCAGTGGGAGATGAGGACCAGCAAGAGCTTTCAGGGCTGGCGCCTTTAGTGTAGGAGCAATCGCTGGACGTTCGCAATTTCGGTGTTGAGCTCTGGCCAGATTGAGCAGGAGAGGGTCTGTACGTTGGAAGTTTTAGTAGCCTAAACAAGTTCAGAGCCCAAGTGCTTGTGGTTCGTTTTAGAGGTTACCAGTGGGAGATGAGGACCAGCAAGAGCTTTCAGGGCTGGCACCTTTAGCGTAGGAGCAATTGCTGGACGTTTGCAATTTCGGTGTTGAGCTCTGACGTGAATTAGCGAGAGGAAGCGATCATACGTCTGGACCTTTGAGTGTCTAAACAAGTTCAGAGACCAAGTGTTTGTGGTTCCTTTTCGAGTTTACCAGTGGGAGATGAGGAGCAGCAAGAGCTTTCAGGGCTGGCACTTTTACTGTAGGAGCAATCGCTGGACGTTCGCAATTTCGGTGTTGAGCTCTGGCCAGACTGAGCAGGAGAGGCTGTGTATGTTGGAAGTTTTAGTAGCCTAAACAAGTTCAGAGCCCAAGTGTTTGTGGTTCGTTTTAGAGGTTACCAGTGGGAGATGAGGACCAGCAAGAGCTTTCAGGGCTGGCACCTTTAGTGTAGGAGCAATCCCTGGACTTTCGCAATTTCGGTGTTGAGCTCTGGGCAGACTGAGCAGGAGAGGCAGTGTACGTTGGAAGTTTTAGTAGCCTAAACAAGTTCAGAGCCCAAGCGTTTGTGGTTCGTTTGCGAGGTTACCAGTGGGAGATGAGGACCAGCCACAGGTTTCAGGGCTGGCACCTTTAGTGTAGGAGCAATCGCTGGACGTTCGCAATTTCGGTGTTGAGCTCTGACGTGAATTAGCGAGAGGAAGCGATGATACGTCTGGACCTTTGAATGTCTAAACAAGTTCAGAGCCCAAGTGTTTGTGGTTCGTTTGAGAGGTTACCAGTGGGAGATGAGGACCAGCAAGAGCTTTCAGGGCTGGCACCTTTAGTGTAGGAGCAATCGCTGGACGTTCGCAATTTCGGTGTTTAGCTCTGACGTGAATTAGCGAGAGGAAGCGATCATACGCCTGGATCTTTGAGTGTCTAAACAAGTTCAGATCCCAAGTGTTTGTGGTTCGTTTGAGAGGTTCCCAGTGGGAGATGAGGAGCAGCAAGAGCTTTCAGGGCTGGCACCTTTAGTGTAGGAGCAATCGCTGGACGTTCGCAATTTCGGTGTTGAGCTCTGACGTGAATTAGCGAGAGGAAGCAATGATACGTCTGGACCTTTGAGTGTCTAAACAAGTTCAGAGCCCAGGTGTTTGTGGTTCGTTTTAGAGGTTCCCAGTGGGAGATGAGGAGCAGCAAGAACTTCCAGGGCTGGCACTTTTACTTTAGGAGCAATCGCTGGACGTTCGCAATTTCGGTGTTGAGCTGTGGCCAGACTGAGCAGGAGAGGGAGTGTACGTTGGAAGTTTTAGTAGCCTAAAGAAGTTCAGAGCCCAAGTGTTTGTGGTTCGTTTTAGAGTTTCCCAGTGGGAGATGAGGACCAGCAAGAGCTTCAAGGGCTGGCACCTTTAGTGTAGGAGCAATCGCTGGACGTTCGCAATTTCGGTGTTGAGCTCTGACGTGAATTAGCAAGAGGAAGCGATCATACGCCTGGATCTTTGAGTGTCTAAACAAGTTCAGATCCCAAGTGTTTGTGGTTCGTTTGAGAGGTTCCCAGTGGGAGATGAGGAGCAGCAAGAGCTTTCAGGGCTGGCACCTTTAGTGTAGGAGCAATAGCTGGACATTTGCAATTTCGGTGTTGAGCTCTGGCCAGACTGAGCAGGAGAGGCAGTGTACATTGGAAGTTTTAGTAGGCTAAACAAGTTCAGAGCCCAAGCGTTTGTGGTTCATTTGAGAGGTTACCAGTGGGAGATGAGGACCAGCAAGAGCTTTCAGGGCTGGCACCTTTAGTGTAGGAGCAATCACTGGACGTTTGCAATTTCGGTGTTGAGGTCTGACGTGAATTAGCGAGAGGAAGCGATGATACGTCTGGACCTTTGAATGTCTAAACAAGTTCAGAGCCCAAGTGTTTGTGGTTCGTTTGAGAGGTTCCCAGTGGGAGATGAGGACCAGCAAGAGCTTTCAGGGCTGGCACCTTTAGTGTAGGAGCAATCGCTGGACGTTCGCAATTTCGGTGTTGAGCTGTGGCCAGACTGAGCAGGAGAGGGTGTGTACGTTGGAACTTTTAGTAGCCTAAACAAGTTCAGAGCCCAAGCGTTTGTGGTTCGTTTGAGAGGTTCCCAGTGGGAGATGAGGACCAGCAAGAGCTTTCAGGGCTGGCACCTTTAGTGTAGGAGCAATCGCTGGACGTTCGCAATTTTCGTGTTGAGCTCTGGGCAGACTGAGCAGGAGAGGGAGTGTACGTTGGAAGTTTTAGTAGCCTAAACAAGTTCAGAGCCCAAGCGTTTGTGGTTCGTTTGAGAGGTTACCAGTGGGAGATGAGGACCAGCAAGAGCTTTCAGGGCTGGCACCTTTAGTGTAGGAAGAATCGCTGGACGTTCGCAATTTCGGTGTTTAGCTCTGACGTGAATTAGCGAGAGGAAGCGATGATACGGCTGGACCTTTGAGTGTCTAAACAAGTTCAGATCCCAAGTGTTTGTGGTTCGTTTTAGAGGTTACCAGTGGGAGATGAGGAGCAGCAAGAGCTTTCAGGGCTGGCACCTTTAGTGTAGGAGCAATCGCTGGACGTTCTCAATTTCGGTGTTGAGCTCTGGTCAGACTGAGCAGGAGAGGCTGTGTATGTTGGAAGTTTTCGTAGGCTAAACAAGTTCAGAGCCCAAGTGTTTGTGGTTCGTTTGAGAGGTTACCAGTGGGAGATGAGGAGCAGCAAGAGCTTTCAGGGCTGGCACCTTTAGTGTAGGAGCAATCGCTGGACGTTCGCAATTTCGGTGTTGAGCTCTGACGTGAATTAGCGAGAAGAAGCGATGATACGTCTGGACCTTTGAGTGTCTAAACAAGGTCAGAGCCCAAGTGTTTGTGGTTCGTTTTAGAGGTTCCCAGTGGGAGATGAGGACCAGCAACAGCTTTCATGGCTGGCACCTTTAGTGTAGGAGCAATCGCTGGACGTTTGCAATTTCGGTGTTGAGCTCTGACGTGAATTAGCGAGAGGAAGCGATCATACGTCTGGACCTTTGAGTGTCTAAACTAGTTCAGAGCCCAAGTGTTTGTGGTTCCTTTTAGAGGTTACCAGTGGGATATGAGGACCAGCAAGAGCTTTCAGGGCTGGCACCTTTAGTGTAGTAGCAATCACTGGACGTTCGCAATTTCGGTGTTGAGCTCTGACCAGATTGAGCAGGAGAGGCTGTGTACGTTGGAAGTTTTAGTAGGCTAAACAAGTTCAGAGCCCAAGTGTTTGTGGTTCGTTTTAGAGGTTACCAGTGGGAGATGAGGGGCAGCAAGAGCTTTCAGGGCTGGCACCTTTAGTGTAGGAGCAATAGCTGGACGTTTGCAATTTCGGTGTTGAGCTCTGACGCGAATTAGAGAGAGGAAGCGATCATACTTCTGGACCTTTGAGTGTCTAAACAAGTTCAGAGCCCAAGTGTTTGTGGTTCCTTTTCGAGGTTACCAGTGGGAGATGAGGAGCAGCAAGAGCTTTCAGGGCTGGCACTTTTACTGTAGGAGCAATCGCTGGACGTTCGCAATTTCGGTGTTGAGCTCTGGGCAGACTGAGCAGGAGAGGGTGTGTATGTTGGAAGTTTTAGTAGCCTAAACCAGTTCAGAACCCAAGTGTTTGTGGTTCGTTTTAGAGGTTACCAGTGGGAGATGAGGAGCAGCAAGAGCTTTCAGGGCTGGCACCTTTAGTGTAGGAGCAATCGCTGGACGTTCGCAATTTCGGTGTTGAGCTCTGGCCAGACTGAGCAGGAGAGGCTGTGTATGTTGGAAGTTTTAGTAGGCTAAACAAGTTCAGATCCCAAGTGTTTGTGGTTCGTTTGAGAGGTTCCCAGTGGGAGATGAGGAGCAGCAAGAGCTTTCAGGGCTGGCACCTTTAGTGTAGGAGCAATAGCTGGACATTTGCAATTTCGGTGTTGAGCTCTGGCCAGACTGAGCAGGAGAGGCTGTGTATGTTGGAAGTTTTAGTAGGCTAAACAAGTTCAGAGCCCAAGCGTTTGTGGTTCATTTGAGAGGTTACCAGTGGGAGATGAGGACCAGCAAGAGCTTTCAGGGCTGGCACCTTTAGTGTAGGAGCAATCACTGGACGTTTGCAATTTCGGTGTTGAGGTCTGACGTGAATTAGCGAGAGGAAGCGATGATACGTCTGGACCTTTGAATGTCTAAACAAGTTCAGAGCCCAAGTGTTTGTGGTTCGTTTGAGAGGTTCCCAGTGGGAGATGAGGACCAGCAAGAGCTTTCAGGGCTGGCACCTTTAGTGTAGGAGCAATCGCTGGACGTTCGCAATTTCGGTGTTGAGCTGTGGCCAGACTGAGCAGGAGAGGGTGTGTACGTTGGAACTTTTAGTAGCCTAAACAAGTTCAGAGCCCAAGCGTTTGTGGTTCGTTTGAGAGGTTCCCAGTGGGAGATGAGGACCAGCAAGAGCTTTCAGGGCTGGCACCTTTAGTGTAGGAGCAATCGCTGGACGTTCGCAATTTCGGTGTTGAGCTCTGACGTGAATTAGCGAGAGGAAGCAATGATACGTCTGGACCTTTGAGTGTCTAAACAAGTTCAGAGCCCAGGTGTTTGTGGTTCGTTTTAGAGGTTCCCAGTGGGAGATGAGGAGCAGCAAGAACTTCCAGGGCTGGCACTTTTACTTTAGGAGCAATCGCTGGACGTTCGCAATTTCGGTGTTGAGCTGTGGCCAGACTGAGCAGGAGAGGGAGTGTACGTTGGAAGTTTTAGTAGCCTAAAGAAGTTCAGAGCCCAAGTGTTTGTGGTTCGTTTTAGAGTTTCCCAGTGGGAGATGAGGACCAGCAAGAGCTTCAAGGGCTGGCACCTTTAGTGTAGGAGCAATCGCTGGACGTTCGCAATTTCGGTGTTGAGCTCTGACGCGAATTAGCAAGAGGAAGCGATCATACGCCTGGATCTTTGAGTGTCTAAACAAGTTCAGATCCCAAGTGTTTGTGGTTCGTTTGAGAGGTTCCCAGTGGGAGATGAGGAGCAGCAAGAGCTTTCAGGGCTGGCACCTTTAGTGTAGGAGCAATAGCTGGACATTTGCAATTTCGGTGTTGAGCTCTGGCCAGACTGAGCAGGAGAGGCAGTGTACATTGAAGTTTTAGTAGCCTAAACAAGTTCAGAGCCCAAGCGTTTGTGGTTCATTTGAGAGGTTACCAGTGGGAGATGAGGACCAGCAAGAGCTTTCAGGGCTGGCACCTTTAGTGTAGGAGCAATCACTGGACGTTTGCAATTTCGGTGTTGAGGTCTGACGTGAATTAGCGAGAGGAAGCGATGATACGTCTGGACCTTTGAATGTCTAAACAAGTTCAGAGCCCAAGTGTTTGTGGTTCGTTTGAGAGGTTCCCAGTGGGAGATGAGGACCAGCAAGAGCTTTCAGGGCTGGCACCTTTAGTGTAGGAGCAATCGCTGGACGTTCGCAATTTCGGTGTTGAGCTGTGGCCAGACTGAGCAGGAGAGGGTGTGTACGTTGGAACTTTTAGTAGCCTAAACAAGTTCAGAGCCCAAGCGTTTGTGGTTCGTTTGAGAGGTTCCCAGTGGGAGATGAGGACCAGCAAGAGCTTTCAGGGCTGGCACCTTTAGTGTAGGAGCAATCGCTGGACGTTCGCAATTTCGTGTTGAGCTCTGGGCAGACTGAGCAGGAGAGGGAGTGTACGTTGGAAGTTTTAGTAGGCTAAACAAGTTCAGAGCCCAAGCGTTTGTGGTTCGTTTGAGAGGTTACCAGTGGGAGATGAGGACCAGCAAGAGCTTTCAGGGCTGGCACCTTTAGTGTAGGAAGAATCGCTGGACGTTCGCAATTTCGGTGTTTAGCTCTGACGTGAATTAGCGAGAGGAAGCGATGATACGGCTGGACCTTTGAGTGTCTAAACAAGTTCAGATCCCAAGTGTTTGTGGTTCGTTTTAGAGGTTACCAGTGGGAGATGAGGAGCAGCAAGAGCTTTCAGGGCTGGCACCTTTAGTGTAGGAGCAATCGCTGGACGTTCTCAATTTCGGTGTTGAGCTCTGGTCAGACTGAGCAGGAGAGGCTGTGTATGTTGGAAGTTTTCGTAGGCTAAACAAGTTCAGAGCCCAAGTGTTTGTGGTTCGTTTGAGAGGTTACCAGTGGGAGATGAGGACCAGCAAGAGCTTTCAGGGCTGGCACCTTTAGTGTAGGAGCAATCGCTGGACGTTCGCAATTTCGGTGTTGAGCTCTGACGTGAATTAGCGAGAAGAAGCGATGATACGTCTGGACCTTTGAGTGTCTAAACAAGGTCAGAGCCCAAGTGTTTGTGGTTCGTTTTAGAGGTTCCCAGTGGGAGATGAGGACCAGCAACAGCTTTCATGGCTGGCACCTTTAGTGTAGGAGCAATCGCTGGACGTTTGCAATTTCGGTGTTGAGCTCTGACGTGAATTAGCGAGAGGAAGCGATCATACGTCTGGACCTTTGAGTGTCTAAACTAGTTCAGAGCCCAAGTGTTTGTGGTTCCTTTTAGAGGTTACCAGTGGGATATGAGGACCAGCAAGAGCTTTCAGGGCTGGCACCTTTAGTGTAGTAGCAATCACTGGACGTTCGCAATTTCGGTGTTGAGCTCTGACCAGATTGAGCAGGAGAGGCTGTGTACGTTGGAAGTTTTAGTAGGCTAAACAAGTTCAGAGCCCAAGTGTTTGTGGTTCGTTTTAGAGGTTACCAGTGGGAGATGAGGGGCAGCAAGAGCTTTCAGGGCTGGCACCTTTAGTGTAGGAGCAATAGCTGGACGTTTGCAATTTCGGTGTTGAGCA